>NC_142795.1:60242816-60357579 GCF_049724085.1 Artemia sp. Qi Xiang Cuo | reverse complement strand
AGTGCCCATAATTTGCAGCCTTATAATGATTTGTGTCAATATTATTTACATATCTATTGTCGCTGACTCAATCAAGTTTGCTTTATCTATTGTAATGAATGAGAATATTCTATTTTGTCACATCTAGAAAGAGAGAAAGTTGCTTAAGGCCAGAGAGTGGTGTCAATTCATGTAAATGCAGGTAAGAGGCAAAACATATTTTTCAAGATTTACGGGGGGGGCAGTTTTGTTGTTTTTCCAATTTTGTTTTTAATAAAAATACCAAAGAAAATGCTTCTCCAAATCTAGGGGGAATTAAAACAGGATAAATGCTCCCTCCTCCAAATTGACACCCCTGGGACGAGACCAGTAATCTTATAAAAAAAAATGTGACTGGCTACTTTCATTTTTTGTTTAGCATTTTGAAATATTGGAACCTTATCCATGTAGCGGCAAGCTTAGAGTAAACACATTAAGAAAAGCAAAGAGAATGGGGTCTCTTTTTCAATCATAAAATTAATAGCCTAACAGTTTTTGGAGACAGCTCATATCAATTCAAAGAGTTCAAACAAGAGACTTTTCCTTTCTGCTTTCTATCTTTGAGTGTCATGTGCAACATCTATGAGCATTCATTTTTGTTTGGATGGGAAACAGGCCATTCAACTTTAACTTATGGGGAGCTATGATTGATGTGTTGTTAAAAGAATATGCCACGATAGCCTGTAAGACTGGTAAACTTGTTTCACAAAATTTATATTGGGCCTTTGGCAGTGGTTCTTTCAAAAGATTTTCGTCGGAAAAGAATATAAAAAACAATAAATATATTACAGATTTTAAATAATAAAAATACTTTTTTATTTATTATTACCGCTTTTTTCTTTTTATTTAGCTGAAGAACAACTCAAACGGCGCAATTTTTTTCTGAAACAGGATTATATATTAAATTGAAACTTTGTATTATCTGAGTGTCTCTTAAAAAGCTTTTAGTTTCGAATTTAAATGCTGTGTCTTTTGCTTTTCTTCTTGCTAGAGTGATTTCATATATCAAAATTCTTCATTTCACTTTAAACAAAATTTAACACATGGTTATCGTGTTTTCATTGAAACAACTTTTCTTATTTTTAAAATTTCTGTTTTTTCTTAGTAATTGATTTAAATTTTTTTTCCGAACATCACATTTTGAAAAGCAAAATTAAAACCGTGAAGGAGCAGAAATAAAGTCGTATAGTAAGTCAAATTAAAAATTAAAAGATGTTTAAACTTATTAATCAAGTCAAACTAAAAACGACCGGAAATTACCAGAAATAAAAGCGGGACTACTGCCCCCAAAACTATCTAAGGCTAGAGTGTAATTTTCGTTTTATGGACTCCTGGACCGTCAAACCCTTTAAAAGGCCAGTATCATAGGCGCTTTATTGAAGGCGAAATGTATTTTGAACGTCTGAGATTTTTTTGATTGGCTTGAAATTTGTATCTGTTAGTCCTTGGGGCCCCATACCCAAAAGAAAATTTACAAGAATTACTGGTATGCCTAAAATGAGGCCTGAAAAAGGGCCAAAAAATTTTCTTTTGAACGGTTTCGAACCTTTAACTGTAAGTAACTTAGCCAAAGTAACCCTAATGTACACGAAAAGAATCTGGTTTGAAAGCACGAGCCAGAAAAAATCAGACCTAAAATGGGTCAAGTTTTTTTCCCCGATCAGCTTGAAACTTACATTCTTAAGGTCTTGGGCCAAGAAGACCAACTTATTGAAAGCTTTTCGTCTCCAAGAAAAGCAATCAGCGCGACCATTACAGGCCTACTAAAAACCCTTAAAGCGGCTTATAACCGGACAGTAAGAAATGACCAGGATTTTCAGTTCATTAATGGTTTTGAGAAAATCTGACCTCGTCTTCTTCGCAACATAATTTTCAGCATTTGTCGATACTGTCTTACCAACAACTTGTTGGTTCGATCAGAGTAAAGGCCATACGGCTCCAATGTTTTATTATTAATTTTTTCCAGAGGCACTTCATATGGAAGGGGTCATCGTACAAACTTCAAAGAGGGCTCATTCAATTGGAAATCGAGAGTTCTAGTGCCTCTTTTAAGGATCAAATTGATTGGAAGACAACTAACACCCCTTCCACGCCCACCATTTCCCCAAGCACATCCAATAAAAATTTTGAGATAGCCATTTTGCTCTACGTAGTTGATTTCCAGATAGAAATTATGTTTTTAAGGAGGAAACTCCCCCCACAGCCCTGAGGGCACGGGTTGTAAGTGCCCTGGGGCATATAAGGTTTTTATAGAAAGCTTTGTCGCAGAAACTTCAAAAAAGACTAACTCGATTGGAAATTCAAAGGGCTAGTGCCCTTTTTAATAGCCGAAAGTAGTTGGAGGGCAACTAACCCCCCTCTCACGCCCACCTTTTCCCCAAACACATCCAATCAAAATTTTGAAATAGCCATTTTATTCAACGTAGTTGAAACTTTGGGAAATTAGGTCTTTGAGGATGACAGCCCCCTCCCCACAGCCCTTAAGGCAAGGGTTGTAAGTTATGCCCTGGGGGCATATAAGGTTTTTATAGAAAGCGTTGTCGTAGAAACTTCAAAAAGGGCTCATTCGATTGGATATTTAAATGGCTAGTGCCCTTTTTAATAGTTGAAAGTGATTGGAAGGCAACTAACACCCCTTCCACGCCCACCATTTCCCCAAATACATCCAATTAAAATTTTGAAGTGGTCATTTTGTTCAACGTAGTTGAACATTCTGGAAATTATATCTTTGAGCAGGACATTCCCCCCACAGTCTTTAGGGCAAGGGTTATAAGTTATGCCCTGGGGACATATATGGTTCTTATGGAAGGAATGCTCGTATAACCTTCAGAGAGGGCTCATTTGATTGGAAATTGAAACTTCTATTTCACTTTTTAAGCGTAAAAAGATTTCGGTTGGTAACCAGCCCCCCCCATGCCCTTTTCCCAAATGCATCCGATAAAATTTTTTAGATAGTTATTTTGTTAAAAATAGTTCAAAGATGATATAACAAAAACTCCGGTGTCAAAACAACCCCCAGGGCCCGGGGGCAGGCGTTGTAAGTTATGCCCTGGGGGCACATATGGTTCTTATGGAAGGGATGCTCGTACAAACTTCAAAGAGGGCTCATTTAATTGGAAACTGAACGTTCTAGTTCACTTTTTAAGAGTCAAAAGAGATTCGAGGGCACCTATCCCCCCCCTCCACGCCCTTTTTCCTCAAACCCATCCGATAAGATTTTTGAGACAGCCATTTAAAAAAAAAATAGTTTAAAGACCATATAACGAAAACTCTGGGGCGGACACAACCCCCCAAGGCCCGGGGACAGGCGTTGTAAGTTATGATCTGGGGGTATATATGGTTCTTATAGAAGGGATGCTCGTATAAACTTCAGAGAGGGCTCATTTGATTGAAAATAGAAAGTTCTAGTTCAATTTTAAAGAGTCAAAAGAGACCGAAGGGCAATTAACCCCCCCCCACACCCTTTTTTCCCCGAACTCATCCGCTAAAATTTTTTAGATAGCTATTTTGTTAAAAATAGTTCAAAGTTCAGGTAATTAAAACTCCAAGGTTGACGCAAACCCATTTCTTCACTTTGATATTGTTACTTTGATACCAGTTTTGATACTTTGATGAAGATTTGATTTTTTTTTAGGTTTGATTTTGAAATAAGGAATTTTAAAAACTTGAAACTTTTGCGATGAAAAACGAACTTTAATTTAAAAAAAGCTTTCCGAAAAAAAAGTTTTTCAAAGAAAAGTAAAGGCAATTTTAAAATTAAGCTCAGAATATACAAATACCTGTTAAAATTCAAACTCGAAACGACCAGAAACTCCTATTAAAGAATAAATGAAACCCAAAACGAACATAAATCAAATAAACAATCATAGTAAAAAACATACAATAAGTAATAATATAAATGAATAAATAGATCTTAAAGCGAGTAATGCTCAGGGGCGGATCCAGGATTTTCTTAGGGGGGGGCGCAAAATAGGTTGATCCGATAAACTTGCGTTTGGAACAAGTTTAATTGACGCAATCTTGCGTTAATTAAGTAAATTATACTACTTTAGACTACGTTAGTGAAGGCGCCCCCTCGCCCCCTGGATCCGTTACTGGTAATGCTTAGATTGAATACGAAAATGAAGATTAAACGAAAAAAATATTTTGCTATGGAAGTATAAATGAAACTTAAAACGAACAAAAATTAAATAAACAATCAATGCAAACAAACATACAATAGATACTAATGTAAATAAACAAATAAATCTTAAAACTAGTGAAACTTAAACTGAATATGCAAATCAAGCTTGAAACGAACAAAAATCACTACAAACAAGAGTTTTGGTATCGCCTCCTTCTCTCACGGTAAAAGTCTAAACTGAGTCATCTACTGAGTCATTGGCGCTTTACTGAAAACTATGCGTGTCTTGAACAGTTTTGGAAAGTATAAACAACATCAAATTGAATATTCGATGTATAATAATATTAATTGTTGAAAGATCCATCAGTTCAAGAATTTATTTCACTGTCATTTTATTTTTATTTTCAATGCTGTAAGAACTGGAAAAGAAAATATTTGTAATATAATTGGTTTTATTTTAGGCGCCAATGACGCAGCAGGCTTTTGGTTTTTATTTACAGTTAAGGAAGGGGGCAGTATCCTACCTCTTGTTTGTAGTGCAACTATATTCGTCTTGAACAACTTTAGAAAGAACCAATAAATTAAACTGAATATTTGATGTATAATGATATTAATTGCTGAAAGTTCATCAGTTCAAAATTTTACTATAATTTTAGCATTTATTTTCAATATTAGAGTACAAAAGAAAATATTTGAAATTAAATTGGTTTTCAGTAAAGCGCCAATGACGCAGTAGATTTTAGACTTTTATAGTGAGAGAAGGAGGCGATACCCAAACTCTTGTTTGTAGTGATTTTTGTTCGTTTCAAGCCTGATTTGCATATTCAGTTTAAGTTTCACTCGTTTTAAGATTATTTATTCATTTACATTAATATCTATTCTATGTTTGTTTGCATTGATTGTTTATTTAACTTCTGGTCGTTTTAAGTTTCATTTATACTTCAATAGCAAAATATTTTTTTTTCGTTTTAAGCTTGATTTTCATATTCAGTCTAAACATTACCCATTTTAAAATCTATTTATTCATTTATATTATTACTTGTTGTATGTTTTTGCTATGATTGTTTATTTAATTTCTGTTCGTTTTGGGTTTCATTTATTCTTTAATAGTAATTTCTGGTCGTTTTGAGTTTGAATTTTAACAGGTATTTGTAACTGCTGAGCTTAAATTTAAAATGGCCTTTACTTTTCTCTGAAAAACTTATTTTTCGGAAAGTTGTTTTTTAATTAATTACATACAAAGATCAATTCTAGTACAATACTTTCATACCTACTATCTTCAAAGAATTAAATATTTATGCCTGAATATATTGTAACACTAAACACCATTGTAATACCTTTGTAACACTAAATTTCAAAGAATCTAATTTTAAATTAATTTATTCCAATACATATATAAAAATCGGTAATTAGTAGTGCAATTTTATTATTAGATTTTTTTTTTAGAAATTACAAGCAGGTTGCAAAGTCTCAAGTTGGTTTTAAAGGCATTTTGAGAAAGTTTCTGCCAAAATACGTGTTCAAGGGTTCTCATTTGATCTGCCATCAGTGGTCCAATGGACGAGGACGTACGAGTATAGGGGCGGAGCTTTTATACGCGCCAAGACTGTAGTAGCCAAATATATTACTGAGCAAGGCCGTACCCAGGATTTTTGTTTCCCAAGGGGGTTTAACTCAGATTCGTTGCGGGGGGAGGGGTTACACAAAAAACTCAAAAACGCATACAAAATTCGTTTATATCCATTTTTGTTACGCTTTTACGAGTAAAAAAAAAAACATTTCGGGCGGGGTTCAACCCCCCCCTCTGGGTACAGCCTTGTTATTGAGTCGTGATTATACTGTATATAATTTATATACAATGTGTCTTAGCAGGTTCGATTACATTACAAGAGTCAAATCCTGCACAATACTTTCAGGCCTACTCATTAAATATTCATGCCTGCATATATTGTAAAAGATGGGAAGACAATCGACAATAAACAACATACCTTGTCAGTCCTTGTCATCTCGCAGGTAAGTGCCTTGTCACCTCGATCTTTTGGTGTTTTTATTAATGACATGGTTGGTTTTTTTTTTAGAAAAAAAAATAGGCTCAAACGGTGAGTTAAGGTACTAAAAACTTTTTACTTTTGTTGTTTATGGATGACACTGCTGTAGTGGTGAAATCGACATATGATTTATGGAGTTTGCTAGGTCTAACAGAAGGTTTTCTAAAGATGAGGTTTCTTTAGGTAAGTGTTCAGAAATCGAATGCTGTTATATTTAACAATAGAAATTATAAATCTGAAAGTAGATATTGGTTTGAAGGGGAGGAGATTCAAGTTGCAGATAAAATAACTATCTTGGATTTTTTTAAAGTAATGGGCGACGGAATTCCCATATAAAGAAACGTTAAACCGGAGGAAGAGCAGAAATGTGTACAATTTTCCCGAGTAATGTAATGAGAACAAAGAACTTGTCATTGCGTAAAAAGGTTTTTCCAACAAAAATAAAATCAGTTCTACATTAGAGGGGAGAGATTTGGGGGCAAAAGAAGGCTGTTCAGCTCGAATGTATTCAATTAAGGCACTTTAAGAGACTGTATGGACTGCATAGGATGACTCATTTCCAGTTTTCAAATGGTGATATAGGTCTATGGTCACTAAAAATATTACAGACTAGTCTCAATGATCGAATTTTGGTCGACAGTTGTTCAGTTACCGAGCGATAGGTTACTTAAAGCAGGATACGAAGATTTAATCTCGCAGGGGAAAAATGGTCATGGCCATTTAAAATAAAAGCTATCTTAGATAGACCAGGGGTTTCTTTTGGTTGGAATAGAGGTAGATGACCAATGGATACACATGCAAATTGGGAGATTAATATTATGATCGCACTAGAAAATCAAATGATCCAAAAATGGAGCGAAGAGCAGAAAAATCGAAAACGTTAAAATTTTATAAGAATGTTAAGGTAGTTTATGGGCGGGAGTTCTACCTTAAGTTGAATTTACCAGCTAGATATCTTACTTTGTGGATTCAGCTCAAGGCTAATTACCTTCCCATTAGCACCGGATTTAAAAGGTTCTCAAAAGAAAGAAGCTGCAAAGACAACAGGTATACTTGCCCGCTTTGCAACGATAAGGAGGATGATTTGGTGCATTGCTTGAGCTGGTGCCAGGGGGTCTCTACCATAAAGGAAGGTATATTCGGAAAAACCGAGCTGATACTTCCATATGTCTTCAATAATACGTCACCACTTTATCTGTAAAATAGCGAGGTATCTGGAAGTTATGGTTATTAAAAGAAAATCTTAGTTTATTAGGTAAATGTGTAGTATTTCATTTAATTTTTTTTTGTGATAAAAGCTTTGGAAAAGTAGAGATCGCTGATCTACGTTTATACTATTTGTACTTTTTTGTGTAGGTGGCTGTATTTCTGGATTTAAAACACACTTTATCTTATCATACCACGGAGGAGCTTAAACAGCTTACCAAAAGTTTCGAAACCCCAGAAGATCTATCCTTTACTGGAAATGAAGTCCAGTACCGTGTCGTTTACTGGGCTATAATTCACTAAAGAAAAACCACTACTCAAGGTAACTCTGAAACTATGCTCGCAGTCCTTTGTATGGCTGCGAATCAAGCTTGGTAAGGTAGCCAGGGAGTTAGTGGGGAGGGTAAAACCCCTCCTCCCTCAATGTCACAAGTGATATATGACTACTGTATGTTGTCGACAACTGATTATGATAGACAATTCTGAAAGCCTCCCCTCTCCGGAAAGAGTATAGCCCCTCCTTAAATAGATTTACGGGTACAGCATTCCTCAAACTCGTTTATGGCTAATTGTTCATCAGACAAATCTACACATCATACTTTCTGCGGAATCGGGTTACTTTTTTCCAATGCCACATAACCTGAACATAAAACTGTTTTATAGACTTTCTACTTAATGCGTATTAAGGGTTACGATACAAGTATCACGTATCTTTTTCGTCAGTGAATCCTACTAAAATCTTGGAAATACAACTCAACTATATGGCTTCGTCTTTTAGTACGATTAATGCTCTCCCTATTTATACTTACAAGATTTACTTAATAGTTGAAAGAAAAAAAATCCCAAATAAATACGCCCAGATAGGAAAAACTGACTATGAAAAGGAAAAGATCTTTTCAGCTTTTTGGGCATCTCAGCTACTTCAGCAGTGTCTCGGAGCAACATTTCGGTCTTCTAACTCTTCCTACCCAGAAAATGGCACTTCCAGCTGGAAATGTACCTTAAACCAAAAATTCAATGCTTCAACCTTTTTTACACTCTCTTATCGATGGCTTGGTGCATATTCACGTGAAGTGTCCGGGTATGCGGAATTCGACCTTACATTGTTTTGAAATATTAATGATTTAACCTGGGCTAAAAAGTATTTTAGACATGGGGCCGTTTTACGTTCACCCTAGAATCTTGCCGCAACTCTGATTGCTGTACTTTTATAGACGATCAGAACACACCCTATTTATTCCATTCGTGAGTTTCAACATCAAAGAACATACGAAGGTTGAAACTTGATAAGGATAAACATTTTACCTATTCAAATCTTGAACTCTTGAACTAAAGGAAGTGTGCAAATTCGGTCTGCATGAAGTAGGTCTACATTTAAATGATATACTCTGTTCATTGGTTAATTCTGAGAATATGCGGCTATCATTGGTTAAGAATCGCTGGCCGTTTAAAAAGCGCCTGCAGTTATTAATATTTCACGATTGAGATTAGAAAGAGTTTTGGCAAGCGATATACATTTAATCTGACTTTTCAATTGCTTCGACAAAAGTAAAATACAAAGCCTGGCTTTTTATTTTTCTATAGGCTATAGTTTTACCAAAGTCCAAGCTAATCTTCAAAAAGTTTCGAGTGTCACCGGGAAATCTCAACTTAACTTTTGTTGCTCCTTGTTACAAAAAGATCGTAAAGCTTTTTGGATGAAGAGATTTCCAACTCTTAATTTCTCATTTCCTGTTATGGATCTATAAAAGAGTGTGTGAAACATAAACAAAATTATTCTTTTGATTGTTACCATCTTTTGTAACAAAAAATACAAAAGCAGAATTATCCCGTCAAACTCGTATTGCATTTAGAAAAATAGAACTTTATGAGTTTTTGCTTTCTAGGAAAGAAAATTCCCAGTATTTGCACTCTGGCGAGGCTTCATAGACCTGGCGATTTTCTTTGATTCCTTCTTTTTCAATTTCCTGGTTGTAATATTCCAAGAGTATTGCTTAATAGTTTAAGAAGATTATTTCTTAAATCTTTTCGTCATTTATGTTCCCAACCTTCCACAGGGAAAGAAATTGCTTCGAAAATTATTTTCGAAGAAAAGCACATGAGCCATGGATACTAAAATAGAAATGGGAACCCTCTTTAAGAGGGACAACAGTTAAACTAGACTTCCTTTTGTTGCTTAAATCTCAGTGACGGAATCATATACTGTTTTGCATTCAAACATCGAGGCTATTTCTGAGTTTGGCTTTTATTTTGGTCAATTTAGGGGATTGCCAAAATACGCTTACACTGGAAAGGGGTATCAAACAAAGATGAAGAATTACCAAGGCCGTATCCAGGAAGAAGGGGGGGGTAGTGGCTTAACCCCCCCCCCCCCGAAATGTTTGTCCGACTGTAAAAAAGCAACAAAAATGTACATGAACAAATTTTTGATACGTTTTTTTAAGATTTCAGTAGCCCCCCCCCCGCCCCGCCCACGAAAAAAAACTGGATACGGCCCTGACCCCAACCCAAAAAGTTCATGAAATCAAGGTTTGCCCTTGGGATCTTCGATGAGATGCAGAACTTAAGTGAATTGCTTTCAGATCCTGGAGGAAGTTAATCTTTTATCTCTCAAACATGTTTCGACTGAATCTACCACTGATTCTCGACTTCATCATGCCCTTTTTTCAATAAAATCCGACTCCTCCAAGAACTAAACCAAACCATAACAATAAGGGGACCAGTGATAACCGTCCCGTCCAAGGAAATGTCTGGATTCAGACATTTCCGTGATTTCAGGGCTGGGTCTTCATGTTTGCGTACTATGGTCTACATGTTTGCGTACTATTTCCTTGTTTTATTGAAGGACGTGTTTTAATTACAACAAAAACCGTTCTAACAGAGTATGGTCTTATTATTGCTTAAACGAAAGAACACTTGTTAGTTTTCATAATAAAATTTATTTTTCATAAAGCTTAAACTGCTGTAATGGTTCAAATTCGTTTAACCTAAGCTTATTTAAAAAGAAGGGAACTCGAGAAAGTATGCAAGTCTAGACAAAGGAGAAAATTTCTTGAGTAAATATTCTTATTCTCTTTCTTCATTGCCAAAATAATTTTTTCCGTTTTCAATAAAAAGGGCTTGCAAAGAGCAACCAAATAACCAGCTCACTTAACACCCTCAGCTTGGTCAAGGTAAATCACCATTCATGGTTAATAATTACCACTAGAATTACTACTACTAACTCCTCACTTCGGCATCAAGCCACCTGAGGTCAATGCAGCTACTCACGCTCCTGCTCCATCCAAATCTATTTAAAGCCTCTTTCTTTACACCATCCCAAGTCCTTATTTCCCTTAACTCTTTCCTTTAAACACTCTGTCACTCCATTCTGGGACAAACTGCTTTGTGCTTGGTCCTAGACGGTTAGCCGACAAGGACATCTTTGGCAATATGTCATCATTCGTCCGCAAGACATCTCCTAGCAATTTCATTCTCTCATTAGCCTCTGCAAAGAGCTGCCTCGACCCTTTCGGGGTACCTGAAAAACTGGGGACCTTGTGGTCAACTCTATTCCTACTTGAGGAGTGACGCCCCTCGAGGAAATTATAGCCTAGTAAACGACACAGCATTTTCACGGGATTCTGAATAATGGATAATTCTTCTGGGCTTGGTATGTTTTGACGGGCTTTTTCGGTCTGAAAAACCTCTTCTTAGCTAATTTATCTATTATGGGCTGCATCCCTATATCTATTATGGGCTTGAGATTGTCTGTGCAGGATTTCGACTCTTGTTGATAGAAGAGCATCGCCAAGTGCTGAAAACCATGTTGTGACCAAGATGGGCCCAGGATTGCACAAAGCCCCCATTCATGGAGGTCCCAGGGACTGTCCGGTTCTAAGCCGGCTTAAGCACTTCGGTGTAGACTTGAGAAGATATGTGATCCCCGTCCTGCACTGGTATCCGGGATCATTGCTTTTCCTGAGGCGAAAATAATTTCAATCATTTAAAGAACATGAAAATTGGAACTTGGAATGTCACGACGTTAAAAAATGACTATCGTATCGACATTTTGACTGATGAATTCAGACGATTCGAACTGGATTTATTAGGAGTTTCAGAAACTCATGTCCCAGGAGTAGGAAGTATGAAACTAGGTGATATAGAATTTGTTTACTCAGGTAGGAAGGATGGGGTACATAGACAGGGAGTAGGGCTCATGATGAATAAGGAAGCTGCTAAATCTTGTTAAGGCTGGGAAGGTATTACTAATAGAATACTAATTGCTCATTTTATGACTAATAAGTTCAGAGTATCAGTTATAATAATATATATCCCAGTAAAACCGACTGCCATAAATACCAGTGACTCGGATGAATTTTACTTACATTTACAGGAGCAAACAAAGAAGGTCCCAGGTAGAAATATGATTTTTTACCAGGAGATTTTAATGCTCTGGTCGGTAAGAACATGGATAGATGGTACCCTAGCCGATGTAAACTTATTGTAGGCAAAGAAAACAGTAATGGATACAGACTTTTGCAATTTTGTAGGTATAACAATCTTTTTATAACCAACATGGTGTTTGGTCATAAAATGGCTCATAAGTTAACATGGTATTCACGTGATGGTAAGACAGCAAACATTATTGATTATTTTATTGTAAACCGAAGACTGGCAAATAATACAAGATACTAGGGTATATAGGAGTGCCGTTATTGATGTTAAGAGTAAAGATCACCATCTAGTAGTGTCAAGGGTTAATTTAAAGCTGAAATATCGGAAGGGTAACTACCTTCCGGGAAGTTATGATGTTGGTATACTCCAGGATAAGAATTTGAGAGAAACTTTCCAGGAACAGTTGAATACTAAACTTCAGAGTTTAAAATTTGATAATGTGGAAAATGGTTGGAATAATTTTAGAAAAATAATTTGTGAAGTTGCTGAAGGTGTCTTAGGAAGAAAGCTAGAACTGCAGCTAAGAATATTAGTGAAAAAGCTTTATGTTTGATAGAAAGGAGAAAGGACTTGCACAAGAATGACCTTAGTGATAGATAATATGAAAACAAAAGGAATGTAAAGAAAGTGGAGAAAGCATAAAAATATGAACTAAGAAGGTGTGCAGCAGAGGCCACGGATAAAATTGCAGAGGATCTGGAAGATGCAGCTAGACGGCATAATACTAAAATATTGTACTGGCATGTTAACAAATTGAGAGGGAGTAGTCAATGCGGACTTGGCCCAGTTAAAGATAGGAATGGGGCCTCAATTACAAATAAGAAAAAAAATAAAAAGAAATGGGCCAAACATTTTGAGAATCCGATTCACCGAGATAAAGTTGCAGGAAGAGATATAGAGGAAAATGAAAAAGTTTGCGATACCTTGGATGTGAAGAAAGATTTGTTTTGTGAGGAAGAATTAGAGACAGTACTAAAAGGATGAAAAATAATAAGGCTCCGGGTGCTGATATGGTTGTAAATGAATTTCTTAGATATAGTGGCTCTGAGATTAGAAATAAGTTACTGAAGATTACGAATATGATTTTTTAAAATGGGGAAGGACCTAACGATTTTAGGAAAACGTTAATTAACCCACTTTATAAGAAAGGTAATAAAAGTGAGTGTGGTAATTATCGAGGGATTAGTCTGTTCTCTGTAGGTAGTAAATTACTTAGTAATATAACACTTTTTAGACTGAGAGATGCCGTAGACAAAGTTTTAAGAGAAGAACAGTGCGGTTTTAGAAAAGGTAGTGGATGTGTCGACCTAATTTTCACTCTTAGGTTAATAATTGAGAAGTTCCTGAGTTTTCAAACACCTTTGGTCCTCAGTTTTATAGATTATGAGCAAGCTTTTGATTCTGTTGATAGAAGAGTTTTAGTGAAGGTTTTATTCTTGTATGGTATACCAGAGAAATACATTAAAGTGATTAGTGCTATGTACGAGAGTAACAGTGCTGCTGTTAAGGTAGGAAACGAGGTTAGCAGCTGGTTTTGTATTCAATCAGGAGTTAAGCAGGGTTGTGTTCTATCCCCCTTTATATGGATCATTTTGCTGTACTTTGTCCTAAGAAGCACAAGAAAGGCAATGGGAGACCACGGAATCAAATGGGAAAGGAAAAGTCTCCTGGATTTAGATTATGCTGATGATTTAAGCATCCTAGATGAAAGTGTGAGCAAAATGAATGAAGTTTTAGAAGTTTTGCGAGTTCAGGATGCTAGAATAGGTTTGAAAATTAATTTTAAAAAGACTAAGTCACTAAGGCTAGGAATAAGTGAAGATGAAAAGGTGAAGTTGGATAATGAAAAGATTGATCAGGTGGACAGCTTCACTTACCTTGGTAGTATTATTAGTAAAGATGGTTGGAGCAGTGAAGATGTCAAAAGGAGAATAGCCAAGGGTCAGGGTGTTTTTTCAAAGTTAAAAAAAGTTTGGAAAATAGGAAGATAAGTCTGCAAACCAAGATTAGAATACTAGAAGCTACAGTGATGACAGTGGTCAAATATGGCTCTGAAGCATGGGCACTCCAAAAAGCGGATGAAGATTTGTTAGATGTTTTCCAGAGAAATTGCTTAAGGATTATTCTGGGTACCCGGCTGACTGATCGTATCTCAAACAATAGGCTCTACGAAAAATGTAGTTCAATACCACTCTCTAGGGCTATAATGAAAAAAAGGTTGAGGTGGCTAGGGCACATTGTACGGATGAAGGATGACAGATTGCCGAAGATTGTTCTTTTAGGTCAACCGTCTAGGGCTAATCGGAAAGCAGGTTGTCTTCGTCTTGGGTGGAAGGATGTCATAAAAAAAGATTTAAAGGAAATGGGAACTTCGTGGGCAGGCGTAAAAAGAGAGGCTTTGAACAGATTGGGATGGAGGAGGAGCGTGCGTAGCTGTGTTGGCCTCAGGCGGCTTGGTGCTGCGGTGAGTTGTTACTAGTAGTAGTAGTAGTAAACTGTTTGAGATACGGTCAGTCAGTCCGTTACCCAAAATAATCCGCAGGTAGTTTCTCTGGTAAACTTCTACCGAATCCTCCTCTATTTTTGGGAGTCCCCGCGCTTCAGAACCATACTTGACCACTATCATCATTATAGTTACCAATAGTCTAATCTTGGTTCGCACACTTAGCTTCCTATTCTTCCAAACTATTTTCAAATGGGAAATAATAACACCCTAGGCCTTGGCTATTCTACTTTTTACATCTTCATAGCACCCACTTTTTTTGCTACTAATACTACCTAGGTAACTGAAGCTGGGTCTTCTCGCTACCCAGCATCACTTCTTCACCTTCAGTTATTCCTAATCTTAACAACGTAGTCTTCTTCACATTAATATTTAAACCTATTGTTGCACCATGAACTCGCAAACCTCTAAAAATTCATTCAATTTGCTGACATTTTTTTTTATCTAGGACGCTTAAATCCTCAGCATAATCTAAGTCTAGGAGTTTTACTTTCCCAATTGATTTCGTGTTTTCCCATTTACTTTGCTTGCTCAATAGGACAAAGTCCATCAAGATGATCCATATAAACGGGGATAAAACGCAATCCTGCTTAACTCCGGATTTAATTCGAAAAAGCTACTAGCTTCATTTCCTACCTTAACCGCAGCAATGTTATTCTCGTACACAGCATTGATCCCTTTAATGTATTTTTCTGGTATACCATACAAGAATAGGACCATCACTAAAGCTCTTCTATCAACTGAATCAAACGCCTGCTCATAATCTATCAAGCTGAGGACTATACGGGTTTGATGACTCAGGTACTTCTCAATTATTAGTCTAAGATCTAAAATTTGATCAACGTATCCTCTACCCTTTCTAAAACCACACTGTTCTTCTCTTAAAACTTTATATGCAGTATGTCTAAGTATAAAAAGTATCATCATAATTCGCTTCCTACAGAAACCAGGCTAATGCCTCTATAATAACCAAACTCACTCTTATCACCTTTCTTTCCATGTAAGGGTTTGATTATAGTTTTTCTAAAATCACTACGTACTTTCCCTTTTCAAAAATCATATTTATAATCTTCAGGAGCTTATCTCTAATCTCACAACCACCATATTTTAAAAAAACTCATTTACCACAATATCAGCACCTGAGGCCTCATTATTTTTTTAATACTTCCAGCACTGTTACTAATTCTTCCTCACAAAATAAATCTTCCCCCAAATCCAAAGCGTCAGACATTTTTTAATTCCTTTCTGTATAGTTTTCTGTAACTCTATCACGGTTTAGCATATTCTCAAAATGTTCAGCCCGTCTCTCTTTAACTCTTTCCTAATCACTAACTGTGGCATCGTTCCTATCTTTAACTAGGACAAGTTCGGATTGACTACTTCCTCTCAATTTATTAACATGCCAGGACAATATTTTATTATTATGTCGTCTGGCTGCATCTTCCAGATCTTCGACAATTATATCAATGGCCTCCACTTCACACGTCCTTAATTCAATTAAATAATCCTTGCAAAATTCCGTCCTTCCCTTTATTAAACATAATGTATTTTCACTAATATTCCTAGCTGCGTTCATAACTTTCTTCCCTGAGACACCATTAGAGACTTCACAAATTAGTTTCCTAAAATTATTCCATACATATTTTATACTGTTAAATTTTAAACTCTCGAGTTTAGTTTTCAACTGTTCCTGGAAAGTTTCTCTCAAATTCTAATCCTGTAGTCTACCAACGTCAAAGCTTCACTGAAGGTAATTATCCTTCCTAGATTTCAGCTTTAAATTAAGTCTAGATTCTACAAGATGGTGATCTTAACTTTCAACATCAGCAACAACACTCCTATATACCTTAGTGTCTTGTATCGATGCTGCCAGTCTTCAGTTTACAATAACTTAATCAATAAGGCTAGCTGTCTCACAATTATGTGAGTACCATGTTAACTTATGGGCCATCGTATGACCAAATACTGTATTGGTTATAACTAGATTGTTATACCTAACAAACCGTAGCAGTCTGTAACCGTTACTGTTTTCTTTTCAATGAATGTATCTAAGCTACTACCATTTAAACCCCCCTTCAGTTACCTAGGTAGTATTAGTAGCAAAAAAAGTGGGTGCTATGAAGATGTAAAAAGTAGAATAGCCAAGGCCTAGGGTGTTTTTATTTCACATTTAAAAACAGTTTGGAAGAATAGGAAGCTAAGTCTGCGAACCAAGATTAGAATATTGGTAACTATAATGATGATAGTGGTCAAGTATGGTTCTGAAGCGCAGGGACTCCCAAAAATGGAGGAGGATTCGGTAGAAGTTTACCAGAGAAATTGCCTGCGGATTATTTTGGGTAACGGACTGACGGACCGTATCTCAAACAGTTTACTACTACTACTACTAACAACTCACCGCAGCACCAAGCCGCCTGAGGCCAACACAGCTACGCACGCTCCTCCTCCATACCAATCTATACAAAGCCTCCCTTTTTACGCCCGCCCATGAAGTTCCCATTTCCTTTAAATCTTTCTTTATGACATCCTCCCACCCCAGACGAGGACGACCTGCTTTCCCTTTAGCCCTAGACGGTTGGCCGAAAAGAACAATCTTCGGCAATCTGTCATCCTTCATCGGCACAACGTGCCCTAGCCACCTCAACCTTTCTTTCATTATAGCCCTACAGAGCGGTATTGAACCACATTTTTCGTATAGCCTATTGTTTGAAATACGGTCAGTTAGCCGGGTGCCCAGAGCAATCCTTAAGCAATTTCTCTGGAAAACATCTAGCAGCTCTTCATCCGCTTTTTGGAGTGCCCATGCTTCAGAGCTATATGTTACCATTGCTATCACTGCACCTTCTAATATTCTAATCTTGGTTTGTAGACTTATCTTTCTATTTTTTCAAACTTTTTTTTAATTGTGAAAAAACACACTGAGCCTTGGCTATTCTACTTTTGACATCTTCACTGCTCCAACCATCTTTACTAATAATACTACCAGGGTAAGTGAAGCTGTCCAGCTGATCAATCTTTTCACTACCCAACTTCACCTTTTCATCTTCACTTATTCCTAGCCTTAGTGACTTAGTCTTTAAAAAATTTATTTTTCAAACCTACTCTAGCACCCTGAACTCGCAAAACCTCTAAAAGTTCATTCATTTTGCTCACACTTTCCTCTAGGATGCTTAAATCATCAGCATAATCTAAGTCCAGGAGACTTTTTCCTCTCCATTTGATTCCGTGGTCTCCCATTGCTTTCCTGTGCTCCTTAATACAAAGTCCATCGAAATAATCCATATAAAGGGGGATAGAACACAGCCCTGCTTAACTCCTGATTTAATACATAACCAGCTGGTAACCTCATTTCCTACCTTAACCGCAGCAGTGTTATTCTCGTTCATAGCACTAATCACTTTAATGTATTTGTCTGGTATATATACCATACAAGGATAAAACCTTTACTAAAGCTCTTCTATCAAAAGAATCGAACGCTTACTCATAATCTATAAAACTAAGGACCAAAAGTATTTGACAACTCAGGCACTTCTCAATTATTAACCTAAGAGTGAAAATTTGGTCGACGCATCCTCTACCTTTTCTAAAACCCCACTGTTCTTGTCTTAAAACTTTGTCTACGGCTTCTCTCAGTCTGAAAAGTATCATATTGCTAAGCAATTTGCTACATACAGAGACCACACTAATGCCTCGATAATTACCACACTCACTTTTATCACCTTCCTTATAAAGTGGCTTAATTAATGTTTTCCTAAAATCATTTGGTACTTCCCCCTTTTCAAAAATTATATTCATAATTTTCAGTAACTTATTTCTAACCTCAGAGCCACCATATTTAAGAAACTCATTTACTACCCTATCGGCACCTGGAGCCTTATTATTATTTAATCCTTTTAGTACTGTCATTAATTCTTCTTCGCAAAACAAATCTTCCTTCACATCCAAGTATCACAACCTTTTTCATTTTCCTCTATATCTTTTCCTGCAACTCTATCTCGGTTTAGCAAATTCTCAAAATGTTCTGCCCATCTCTCTTTAATTCTTTGCTTATCGCTAATTGTGGTCCCATTCCTATCTTTAACTGGGCCAAGTCCGGATTGACTATTCCCTCTCGATTTATTGACATGCCAGTACAATATTTTACTATTATGCCGTCTAGCTGCATCTTGCAGATCCTCGACGATTTTATCCATGGCCTCCACTTCACACCTCCTTAGTTCATATTTGAATACCTTCTCCACTTTCTGTACATTCCTTTTGTTTTCATATCATCTATCACTAAGGTCATTCTTGTACAAGTCCTTTCTCCTTTCTATCAAACATAAAGCTTTTTCACTAATATAATTATCTAAGCTAGGATACATTCTATCCCCAATTCTACAAACCTGGGCATTAAAATCCCCCAATAAAAATACCTCATTTCTACCAGGGACCCTCTCTATTTGTTCCTATAGCTGTAAGTAAAATTCATGTGATCAGTAATATCTCCATCAGTCGGTTCTACAGGGGCATATACTACTATGACTGATACCCTGCACTTTTTAGTCATAAAACGAGGGACTACCATTCTGTTATTAATACCTTCCCAACCTAAACAAGACTTGGCAGCTTCTTTATTCATCATGAACCCTACTCCCTGCCTATGCACCTCATCCTTCCTGCCTGAGTAAATAAATTCCACATCACCTAAGTTCATGCTTCCTACGCCTGGGATATCAGTTTCTGAAACTCCTAACAAATCCAATTCGAAGCGCCTGAATTCGTCGGTCAAAATGCCGATACGATACTACAACATAATAACTTGTAGGTTAAATGAAGTAGCAATCTTTAGTTTCACCTGCAGGGATCAAAGGTTATAAAACTCCATGTCCTATTCCAGGTTGTCCATAAAACTATTTGTAAGTAATATACAGTACAAACATAGAGAAAGAAAGACCGGATTCTGGCTAGTTTCGATATTCATTTCATTCTTCCATTCTAAGATTGCATGACCCTGGCCTCTATTGCATTTTGTGTTTGGCCTGACCGTCCTATTTTCTGGTTCCTCCTCCTACTAAGATCCAGACCTAATAAATAGACACAATTGATGGGTTACTTGGATGCTCCGTCAAATTACAAGGCTTAAATGGGCGATTATATGGTGGGAAGCTATGTGGTAGGGAAATATATGATTTGGGAGTCGTTAAGACTCAGCTGAACAATCGAGTTGAAAGGGATCAGTTGTATAGTAAGTTGACATGGGATAAGGAAGAGTATATCCGTTTTTTTCATATATATATTTTTGTAGTTGAAATATTCACGTTTACAATTCAAAATTCACAAATATTTCGATCGCAACTAAGTAGTATTGACATCGGAACCAGGAACAATCTTAGTAATATCTCACCAGGTGATTCATTTTCCAACAAGAACAAATCAGTTATTGCATTTATGTTTTTACCCCTCCAGTAGCTTAACATTGATTTCCATGATTAGTCTAGGACTTAGCTATTGTTTATCCCACCCATAGATCACAAGTCTGGCGTGACTTGAAACCACATCGTATCAAAAAAATTCAGGCTTTCCATTTAAATCCCCCTTTCTCTCAGCATCCATAAACTTGAATCCCTCCCACACCCCGTAACTGTCTCCACTTTGGGAGTTCCACTGTCCCTTTTTGGAGGTTTACTATTGCACTCCTGAAATGTAATTTTCAAATGTAGCATTCAACGTTGGAAATCGATAAGGTTACATTTCTAACCAAAATTCCAAGAAATTCTCAAAACTCCTTTGTTCAATTTCAGCTCTACATCAGCTGCATATCTACACATTAACGTTTTCCCCCTTTTCCATTGTTTGCCATTCAGATTACACTTTCTTTTTATTACCAAGAAGTACCACATAGTCGGGGTTCTTTTTTAACCGTCAAACCACTACAGCAAATAGTGATTAATCGGTTATATGCCTGAGGACAAAATTCTATTTTAATGTACAAAAAAGCTAAAAAATTGTTGTACTGCTAAATTGGTCAAAAAAAAAAAAAAAAAACCTCTTACGCATTCCCTGTAGCCTACTTGTTGCAGCTGCTATTCTCTCCTCGTGATAAAAGGAAATTTGAAACTGGCATTTTGTACATTTACCCTCATAGAAATGTTAAGCCTTTTACTAATAACTGATTCGTATTTTTACCAACCCTTTCATCGTCCCCCAATAATAATAATAATAAAATATTGAATATTTACAATGTTCCATACTATTTTTCATATATGTGGGGGGGGGAGTCCAAACATGATTGTCTGTAACAATCATCCATAGTTCAGTTATGTCATCGTTGTCCCTTTACCTGGTATTTCCTAGCCTTCTGCAAAAAAAAATCAGAAATATATGGATAAAAATAGGGGGGGGGGGAGGAGGAGGAAATTATTAAATACAAAGACGAATCTGCAGGAGAAATTTAGAACATCGTCTTTGAAAACTCAAATTCAACAATTGTTCCAAGCAGTTTGAACTGTGAATTACATTTTAATGGAATTTAAAACAGAAAATCAATCGCTAAATTGTATAAATTGTATAGCCTAAAACGTTCAATTTATCTCTAATAAATTTTATAACAATGGTAATTGAGGGATTACATGTAGCTATTGTCTACACGCGGTCATGATAAAGCGTTTCTTTGGGGGGGGGGGGTCACCTTAGCAGCGCCAGGAATACAATGAACTTAGGTTCTTGATGGAAAAGTCATACATCCCACTGAAATAACCTCGGACATAACTAAGCAAACCCAACTAATTAAAGTGGGCTCAATTAAACCCCTTCCATATAAAATTTTCACCTAAGCCGAAGTTTTCGAGAAGAAAGTAGTAATATTAGAAAATAATTTTTTTTTTTTTAACTGAACATTCTTTTTAACAGTATTGTCCACTTTTAAAGACCAAAATGATCCACGAAAGAAGACTTTTTAGCCAAGATTTATTCATTACAGCAAATATAACTAAAATTTGTAAAATGTGTCTAAAATTTGTCTAACGTTTTCAATAAAATACAAATTATCGAAGGTTAGGGTTTATTAAGTTCTATCTTTTAGGCAAAAGTGGGCATTGAAGAAATCTATCAACTTAATTCCTTGGGAAAAAAGCGAAAAACAAAAATATATACCCACTTTGGAAGGTACACTAAGGCAACAAGACGTGTCAAAAATTGTTGGGATCAACTATTCCATTAAAATGTTCATTTTGAAAAGCTTTATTCTCTTGCCATATATAAAGGAAAGGAAAATGTATTTATTCTGTCTATGTTTTAAATATTACCTTAATTACCTAATTCGCACTTCGGAGCGATTAAGGTCCATACAGGATCTGTTGTGCTCCGGGAATATCGCTCATTGATTTGTTAAGAAAGTGAAAGGAATATTTTTTTCATAAACAGGCTGTAGCAGAGCGTTCTTGAGACCCTCCAAAATCAAGCTCAAAACATATCCGCAAAAAAGAAGGAAAAAGAGGGCCTACCTATAACGATTTGAAAAGTTTCAGTCTAAAAGCATATACTTTGACCCATCTTGACCCCTTCAACTTATAGGAAAACATTCTAATTCCCCCTATAAAATCAAACCTGTATCAGCTATAAATCAACTAAATCTTGAGTCGTTAAATAAAACTAAACGTGTGATTGGAAAATGGATAACATTCTTGAACTCGTAAATTTTACGGAATCTATCGTAAAAATATTTCATTTTTATGATTAGCTGACAAGAGAAAATTTCTATTCATATTTTGCGCATTGTCTGCTGTTAAACCTATCTCAAAATACCAACCTGAAAGTTGTTTGAATTGTATATTGATTATATAAAAGGTAAAGTTCAATATCCTAGAGTTCTGACTTACTTTCGGTTAAAAATACACTTTTTCAATTACCTAATCCAATCGGTATTTAACTCAAGAATTTCAATTGCTCTAAATTCCATCGCAAAATCTATCTACATGAACATTCAGAAAGAAAATCCAAGTAGATATAAGATTGATTACATTCCTGCTCAGAGACAAATTAGGAGGACCGCCCCCTCCCCCAGGGTTATCCTTAGAGGTCTCATTGAGGACAATTTAGGAATAAAACTTTAGAATATGCACGTATTCTGATACTGGGAACAAAAAATACACTTTCAAAACCTCGGACAACTTAGGGGAATGGGATTGGAATTCTATTATTGGAATGGAAGAACCTAGATAAGATAAACAATGCTTTGCCACTATGAAGTAAGACTGCTTGGTCACTACGAATTAAGACTGCTTGGTCACTGCGAAGTAAGCCTACTATGCCACTACGAAGTAAGCCTGCTTTGCCACTACGAAGTAAGCCTGCTTTGCCACTACGAAGTAAGCCTGCTTTGCCACTACGAAGGCCTGCTTTGCCACTACGAAGTAAGACTGCTTGGTCACTGCGAAGTAAGCCTGCTTTGCCACTACGAAGTAAGCCTGCTTTGCCACTACGAAGTAAGCCTGCTTTGCCACTACGAAGTAAGCCTGCTTTGCCACTACGAAGTAAGACTGCTTGGTCACTGCGAAGTAAGCCTGCTTTGCCACTACGAAGTAAGCCTGCTTTGCCACTACGAAGTAAGCCTGATTTGCCACTACGAAGTAATCCTGCTTTGCCACTACGAAGCAAGCCTGCTTTGTTACTTCAAAGTGAAGTGAGCCAGTGAGGCGGCCACTGTATTTAACCCTGCTTCAATACGGTGAAATGAGTCATATGAAGAATGAAACCGACTTTCATATGAGTTTTCTGCTCCCTCTATTGTCACCTCTTGGTTTTCATATTTAATCACGAATTTCTATTTTTTGTCTTGTTATTTACTTTTTGTTTCATAGCCATATCTTATTTTCAATTGGATTTTGTATTACTTTATTATCTTGGCCAAAACAGTTGGTTCGTCATCCTAAAGTTTCTACTGTATGTAATTATGAATCAATTTAATGGTATTGGAACACGTTTTCGGAATTTTTACCCTTTTATTAAAAACACAAATATAAGTTCCTTTACAACGGATACTATTATGATTAGCACCGTGCACATTCAAAGTATACACTCTGGATATTAAATCCCTATCTGTACACATCAGTCAGTACTCTGTCAGATTTTAAATCTTGGATTTAATGTAATTCAAAACAATTAAAATAAATATGCAACCATATTAAACAATATTCTTACTTCATTTTTCCAACCACACAACCATATTAAAGCATTAATCCTCAATTTTATCTTCTGCTTTTTCTTCCAAGAATTTTCCCCATCTTTCAAGTCGAGCTTTCCTGTTTTCTTCAGACTCCTGTACCCTGAAAAAAATAATGAAATTATTATATATAATTGCCTAAACTAAAATTTAAAAAAAGATTTATTTTAATTTAGAGCTAAAATGAGACAGATTAATATATTAATTTGCATAAATCCTCAAAAATACACGTTTTCATTCAATGTTCTATACTTCCAAGTATCCCCCCCCCCGAGTTGCCCTTGCCTCTACCATTACCTTTCTCTATATTATTCTCCCGTTCCTTTACAGATATGAAGTTCAGACGTGTCTAAGCCTTTAAAAACAAAAATAATACAATCAACCAACTTTTTCGGGCTCAAATTTCAAACTAAATGACACAGACAGTTTTTGTGGAACAAGTCCACCTTATCAATTTAGACAAGGTAAATGAGAATTCTCATTATTTTACTACTTCTATATCATAGGAGCAAAAAAAGGAAAAAAAGAAAAAGAAATCGTTGGAAACAGTACGTGATCGAAATGACCATAATTATTTGTAATCGAAGATTCCCAACCACCTGATAGATTCAACTAACTTTCTGTTAAAGCTTCAAAACAAGTTTTTTCCATAAACTGGCAAATTACAATTTTTTTTTTCTTTTTGCGTCAATAATAGCTTGATTTTCAGAGACATGATATTTATTTTATTTTAGTAGTAGTAGCTCATCCGAAATGAATTTTATACACCTCCTGCTCATCATCTTCAATTTAGAACCCCACCCCCCAAACAGAATTCTGGTATTGATTAGAATGCCAAGTTTCATTACAAATATTATTAACTAGTAAACTGATATCTTACTTAATAAACTGTTTTGTATGCTAATTTCTTCAATTCCCAATTTTTATTTAAAGGTATTTAGGCATATCCAGTATTGTTCAATTCAAACGATAGCTGTAGCAAAACAAACACTCATCAATATTTTTATCTTTCAAAACAGAAAGAATTTCAACATAGTTTATTCTATTTACTTAATTGTAAAAAAAATAGCTATACAGTAAAACTTATTGAAGGTAATACCTACATCGGCAATGTAGAATGCTTCTTGAACAAAATCTTTCCAATTAGAGGAATTTGCACCAAGTTGGTTAATTCCATATGCTTCATTTTTTTCTTTTATTCATCCCGTGAAATTACTTATTTATACTTGTATTTTTGCTTTTTTCTCATATTTTTATCCCCTCAGTAAAATTTTATTTAAAACGGGTAGTAGATGTTATTGTTATATTATAATCAATGTAGCACATAAAGAAAGGAAGAATGTATCCACTTACTTGTATTTGGTTTTTCCATCCCAAGTTTCTACAGACACCTTTGAATTGTTTAGCCATCGACCATGCATATAAACAACACAGTCATCTGCACTTTCAGCGTCCTTAAAGAATACTTGAGCCACCCCTTCTGGATGTAACTAAAAGAATAAAAAAGAAAGATCTTAGAAAACATAGAAGCAGTTAATCGTGAAAGATTTCAAAGATTAGTAAATAGTTTGTGTTAGTCCCCGGCTAGACTGCCCCATATTTCCAAAATACCTTTTTATGGTATATTCGATGAAAAATACCCTTTTTTGGTATTTAAAAAAAAAAAAAAAAAAAAAAAAAAATCCCCCTCCCACACAATGTTTTCGTGCATTAGCATTATTGCAACTGAAATAGCCAAGCTTTTAGCAAACATAAAAGAATTCAATCGTGGAAGACCTCACAGTTTAGGAAATAATTCAGAACTCCCTGGCTGCACTCCTAAACCTCAGTTTTTAGTCAACTTGTTGTAGAGAACAAAATACAGGCGGCACTCCAGGGGCATAATTTGCTATGGGGCAGGGGAAACTGCCCCTCCCAGACCTCGGTTCCCCCCCTCCCCCCCGACTCCAGTAGCCCCTCTCCAGCTCAAATTTAGTTTCTTCCGAAATCTTGTCAAAACTAAGATAAACCAGCAAAATTCAAGCATCAACAGAGACAGATCAGTTTATTAATGTATATTTACCTTTATAGTACTATAAGTTACCTTTATATAGTAGGCCTACTATAAAGTACCTTTATAATACTTTTAAAGTACTAAATAGTACCTTTATGGTACCAAACGGCTTATACTTTTAGTTTTTACTGCAATTTTCACTTGATTTGGGAAAATTGACTCCAACTTTGCCCCCCCCAGGATTTTTACGAAACTACACCCCTGCAGCACTCTACTTTCGAACCAAACTGTTTCCTTGGACCTCGTCGAATGTCATAATTTTTGAAAATTGAGGGAAGTAAAAACGTCTGTACCAAAACCTGCATTTTAAAATGTTTAATAATCAATAAGTATACATAATTATGTCAACGAGACGTGTTTAAGTTCTTTCAAGTGTTCCCTTTAAATAAATACCAAGAGTTTGCCAAACACCACCATTTTGTCAATTCTGGCTAAGTATTTCTGTAACACATTGAGTTTTTCCAATTTCCTTGTGTACTTGTATTTTCTTTTATATTTTCCCTAATATTTAGTGTTCGAAACAGTGGATTGTTCGAAAGCAGAATGTTGGAACACAAAGGGCCGCCGATATTCTCAAAGTATACTTTTAATAGAACTAATGTACAGGGACTTAAAGATACAGATTTTCATGGGAGCTCGAAGGAGTGAAAACCCAATAGCATCACACATTCTCGTCCTTATAAACTTTTTCAGTTTATAAGCCAAGACTATTTAGAATGGTTTGGACGGTCTTACCATGGCTAGTATAGCTTGAAGAAGAAACCCGAATAAATGACAGAAAACTAAAAGCCGACGCCTACTTTCCCACGAATCTTTGAGAAACCCTTTAACTCTTCGCACTTTCTGCTGGAGATAGAAGTATCCAGTGTTAAAGAAACTTACGCAACCAGAAAGAGTGAACTTTGCTCTTTCAACTAAATGGAGCAGAATCTTCTTTTTGAAGTTCAGAAAGGGTAGTTCTAGCTTCCTGTCTAGGAAAAGGCTAAAAACTAATTCAAAGGAATTATCATTTCACCAATTTGGACTTCTTGGGAGTTCCTTGTAGTATCACCCACTTTGATTAACTAGCTCGCCAAAAAGAGGTACACAAGATTTGACTATCTTTTCAATGAAGTTTCACGATCAAACCATTCTCATCAGATCTCGACGATGGCTAGTTCTCTGGGAGAATTCCTTTTTCTTTATGAGGGTCAGTCGGCGCTAAGGTTTGCAAAATAATTTTTAAGGTACCGTTTCACCTTAAATCCTTGTTAAAAACAGCAAATCGATCACTGTGAATCAATGGGTTAGTATGTGTTTATATTTAAGGTTAGAGTGTCATAGAGCGTTAAGAAATCAACAAAGAATGGAAAAAAGCCTTTCCGCAAAACCCCAACCAAGATAACAAGATTTTCCAAAAAAAAAAACAGGTACAAATTTCGCAGTTGCAGCTTTAAATTCCGAGCTGGAATGAGGTTTGTTATAAGAAATTATTTAGAGAGGGGGAGTTAAGATTTATTTTTTAAATCTAGAGGGGGGGGGGAATTTGTTTTTTTTCAATTATTCCAATGAAATGGGATACCTCCGGTATCCCAAACCTCCGGTCTCCAGTTGTTACTATCGTCATCATTGAGTTCCAAATTTGTCTCAGTTTAGCTTGTATTAGTTAAACTATTATTAATTTATTTGAGCAAAGAGATTGGGCGTGACCAGTGGCTTGTATTTGGCAGCTAATAGGCAGCGACCGAGGGTTCGTACTTGAACCATATTACTTATTGACATGTTTGATCTTTTTATAATTAGATAATATTTTTACGCTTAAATGAGTAGATTTTGTAAATAAGTTCAAAAAGTCAACATAAAATAGTAAAAATATAAAAGTCCAACATTTGCATGTATCGGCCAACTAAATAAAAAAAAAATCTCCAAAAATTGAAGACAATAATCTAAACTAAAAAAAGCAGAAATTCTTATATAAGATGTAGAAACTTAAAACAAGTTGCTATGAATAAAGAACTGAAATGTCCAGAAATTACGGCAGAATTTAGCTAGGCTACCGCCCCCCTCAAACCAAAATGAACGCAAACTTTGTTTCAATAAAGACAAAATATAAATTGCGGTGTGTTTTGTTTTACTATAACACGAAAAGAAGAAACTCCCGAAGTTTCCTGTAATTTTATTTTTTATTTTTAATTGTATCATTAAGAGAAGAATTTATTTAAAAAACACAGAATAAAAAAAAAAAAATAAATACTGCTACCTCCCCTAAAAAGTAAAGCTTCTCCGTGGGGGAGGTAGAAAAAACAAAATCCTTAAAAAAAAAAAAAAACACTTAGCCATTGACACAACTAATACCATCACGATAAACAAAAAAAAACCTCATTGCTTTACTTTTCCTCCAGGAACATCCTATCATCATAACCCCCACAATAAATAAACAGATAAATCAAAACTCATATTCTACAAAAAACAATTCCTTAATGGTTTTTCTAAATATATGGGGTCTCCGATAATTTTAATATCACTAGTTAAACTATTCCATTCCCTTGTACCTCTGTAAAAACAAATAAAACCTGAACGGGGATGCTGCAATAGCATTTTGATTTTTAATTTTCAATAGCATTAAATTAGCAATTTTAATGTTGGATTGTAATAGCATTTTAAGCAAAATATTGAGTTACATTGGAAACGGCTTTGCTGACTTTATTTGAACAAATATTTTTATCCCAATTTACACTCAATTTCCTTTTTTTAGACTGATTGTTATTGTTCGGACCTCGGGAGATCGACTGAGGCTAAAGTTCTTCAATCATGAAATGCTTGCACAGACAATTGATATAACACTAGAGACCCTCTTGGTAACCATAAAAATAATAGAACTTATCAGCAGATGAATTTACTTTTTCAAACACAAAAAGACACAAAATTAGAATTTAAAATAAGCACTACATCTTTTTGTTTAAATCCTTTTCTATTCCTTACATATACCTTAAGGCTTAGCAATGAAAGCAATAAACAAGGATTTTTAATAACTGAATTGATTGACATGTCTTCAGGGTGCATCAAGATCGAACTTCTAAGATACTTTTAAAAAATCGTACACAAGGGGAAAAGACAAAGCAAAAGAAGGCCCCAGGATGATTAAAACAAAAAATAAAGTTAGGGTTTCCTGACTTTGGGCCAAAGCAGACAATTATAACAGGGTAGGTTACAGTTTTCGCCAGTTATTGTCTCAGACGACGAGTTTATAGTACTTTTGTGATTATATTTAGTGACATAGTGATGCTATTAAATAGTAACCCTTGCAGTAATAAGAGATAATAAACATAAGATAAAAAAAACATTTAAGATAGACTAAAAGTAGGAGTTAATTTTTTTTGAAAACTTTACAAATTAAGTGGCAAAGAGGGGCACAAAATGGATTAGGCTTTACATAACATAGATATCAAATTGATCTGAGTTATAAATGCATAAACAAAAAAAGTCGGTGAGATCAGGAAATTGAGTTAAAAAGATGAAGTTAAGCAAAGCCCAGTACGTTTTGCGTCCTTGTTTTCACTTATATTCAGATTCTTGAGGAAAAAATTGTAAATTTTTTAGTCCATTCTGAAAACGAATTCAAAGAATTTTATTATTTGCTACTTTTAAGTCTTCTCTAAGACTAAAAAAATCTTTAATCTTCTCTAAGGCAAAAATTTGTCTTATCCAAGATTCGAACCTAAGTTACTAAGTAACTATTCTAACTCTAACCGACCACAGGCCAGTGTTCAAACTCTTACCCTATCAAGTCATGAATAAGGGTGTTTGTTTTATATTTTTTGCTGTGCTCAATTTATGGCTCATTAATAATCTGATACTTCATCTAGATCTGACAGCAAAATGCGTCTAGTCATTCGCTTCGAAAGACCTCCTACTTATGCTCTGGTCTTTTAGCTTTCAGGGGTCTCTAATTTGAGTCAGCAGGCGATTTTTACAAATGCTAAGGGGGCCGGAAGGGGTACAATACAAAACGGGGGATTTTGATGTTATTTTATTGCACTGTTGTCAGATGTTTATGTACTGATAAAATCTGGAAGTAACTGAAATTTCGGATGTGGTCGAAAAAGCGCTCACAAATTTAACAAATTTATATGACAATTTCAAATTTACTTGATCATTTCTCTTTTTTTAAAAGAAAAAAAGAAGAGAAATTCAAATTCGGCTTACAGGAATGAAAAAAGCAAGTTCTTATAATAAATACATTTGTAACTTACAATATAAATAAGTTTGTATAATTTTACCATTTTAAATTAATGCCTTTTTTTCAATTTTTTTCTCCATTTGATTCCATTTTATTGAAAAGCAAAGAAAACTCCAGCAAAATCATAAAACGTCAAACAGTAATTTCTAAAGCATCCATTTAGTTTTCTGAAGGAATATTTTAATTGGCAAATCAAAAACAAGGATTATCCCCAAAAATTGGACCACCAGCCCGCTTTGAACCTCAACAAATCAAAAATCCTCATCTGATTCTGGTTCAAAGAAGGTGACACATGCCTTTATATTCGTTTCACATTTGGCGTTGTAGGGGGGGGGGGGGGGGAGACACACTGACCACACTTTGTCTCTGCAATCATACAGATTGAAAATTCTTCCATGATTTCAGTTATAGCACGTTGCAACACGCCTGTCTTTCTGCTAAACAATGGACGATAGGGTGCTAATGGGGGAGGGAGAGGGCTGTCGTAGGGGCTACTGGCCCACTTTGCCTCTCAATTCAAACAGATTGGAAATTTTTGCTTGGGCTCGTTTTCGCACCAAGTCAACGAGGACTAAGTTCGTTCTGGCCTCACATACCGGAGACTACAGTCTGGAAGAGTGTACTCAAGCTTGTTTTTTCGTCGAGTACAGAGTTGGGTCGCTGTTTCTTTTTCTTTTGTGTGTGTGTGTGTGTGTGCTCAAAGAGAGTACAGACTTAACTCTTAGGATTCTCAACCATTGTTGTGGAGGGAAGAAGGAGTTTGGAAAAATCATGTTGACATAATGCGATAAAACGATACATGGGGAACACATAGAACTTTACTAAGGCAACACTGCTACGCTGACTGATACAATACCCTTTCTTTTTTGCAAAAATATCATTTCATCTTTGCTATTTGTTTTCAAATATCGACAATTTTACCTTACTTTTGAGTTTCTTAATAATAAATTTATCCTTTTTCAACAGTTCTACACGAGACTATACTCTAAGAAAACAAACTGCGACATACATATTAGCTGGTCTATTAAAAAACAATGCCAAAGGCAGATTATTTTTTTTCGTTAATTGACATTTTCCATAGCGATTTCCTTTCTGTCCTTTTAATCAAACTGGAGCTTTTCCGGAGCCTTTCCAATCTATTTTGATATTTCACATTTATTTTTTAGTAGCAATAAGTTGAATATACTGTGATTCGGCGATTTATATTTTTCCCCGGAACGAAAATTCAGATCGTCACCGTGTTGTCAAAACTTTTAATGTCAGTCCTATATTACACTCTTTTATTATTCTGAATCTCAATGTCATTTGGAATAACATAATAACAAAATCATTTTTCAACATTTCAGGAAAAAGTCAAATAGAATCTTTATGATAATTAATTAAAAAAAAACTTCCTGAAACCTTTTCAAAGAAAAGTAAAGTACCATATTAAACTTAAGACAAGCAGAAAAGAATTCCTATAATAATTCAAACTCAAAACGACCAGAAATTACTTTTTAATAATAAATGAAACCCAAAACAAACGGATAAAAAAAAAAAAAAAAAAAAAAAAAAAAAAAAAAAAAAAATCGTAGCAAACGTATAAATGACAGGTACTAATATAAATGAATAAATAAATCTTAAAACGAGGAAGAATTAAACTGGAATATTCAAGTCAAACTTAAAACGAGCAATAATTACTACAAACAGGGTTTGACTACTGCCTCCTTCTCCCTCCCCTAACCGTAAAAGTCTAAAGCTTACTGCGTCATTTGCGCTTTGCTAAAAACTGTATATGTGTCTTGAACAGTCCACGAAAAGAACTAATAAAATACTAAATGTTTGATATATAATGGTATTAATTACTGAGAGCTCAGCAATCCAAATTTTCTTTCATTGTAATTTTTCAATGTTGTAAATAGAAAAGAAAATATCTGTAATATAGTTCGTTTTCAGTAAAGCGTAAATGACGCAGTGGGCTTAGACTTTTACGGTTATGGGAGGGGGAAGGGGCAGTAGCAACACTCCTGTTTGTAGATTTTTGATTTTTGTCCTTTTTTTAAGTCTGACTCGAATATTGAGTTTAATTTCTACTCGTTTTAAGATTTATCTATTCTTTTAGATAAGTATCTGTTGTTTATATGTTTGCTATGATTGTTTTTTTTAATATCTGCTTATTTCCGTTATCATTTATTCTTTAATGGCAATTTTTGTTCGTTTTGAGTTTGAATTATTATAGTAGTTTTATTTCTCCTTGTCTTAAGTTTAACATGGCTTTTTATTGTTCTTTGAAAAACTTTTTTTATTGGAAAGTTTTTTTTTTAATTAATTTCTGTTTGTTTTTGATTGCTAAAGTTTCAAGCTTTTCAACATCCCTCATACCAACGTCGAAGTTTTTTTCAACGTCAAAGTTTCAAAACATCAAAGTGATTTTTCTTCACCATTAAAGTTTCAAAGTTAAATATCCCTCTAAACATTCCCTGAAAGTAGTCACAAGTAGATATAGCAGCAGTTGCGAGCCGTCGCAGTCGCTGATGCAAGGTGTCGCAGTTGGTCGCAACCAGACTCATTTGCAGCCATAATAGTAGTAGGAGTAGTAGTGGTCCTGAAAGCGTCAAGTTAATACCTTTACCTGTCCTAAGACATTGTAGATACGACTTGATAACTAGGATGCAGATAGTTTTGCTTTGATTTAGCTCAACACGCCCCTCAACATTTCCCAAAATTTTGCCTTAATACTCTTAACCTTTTCGGAGACATCCAGGATCAAACATACCCCCCTTCCCAATGACAAAACCCTGCATATAAAAAATTTAAAACTGCACAATTTACACCCCTTGCCTTGGGGCTGTGGGGGCATGGCATCCCCAGAAGAATAGCTGTTAGATATATTGTAACTATTTAAAATGGCTTTTGAATATCTCTATCAGTGTTAGGGGGTCCTCTCTAAGGGTAAGAGGGGGTGCCAGTTGCCCTCTGTTCCTTTTTCAACATACCTCTCAGCATGCCTTCAAAGTGTCAATTTAATACCCTTAGCCGTTCCTTAGATATTGCTGTTGTGTATATTTGACAACCTTCCCGCATATAGTGTGTTTTGATTTTGTTTGACATTCCCCTCAGAATTTTCTAAAGTTTTAAAGTTAAAAGTTTTACCTTAATATCCTTAGCCTTATCAAAGTAGCGGGATCAAAGTAGCGCCCTTTTCCCAATAAATAGCCAATCTTGTATATAAACCATGGGCAACTTATAGAACTTATAAAATTGCCCCAGGGGCTGCGGGGGGTTATGTCATTCCCAGAGATATAGTTATTTGACTTTTCAACTATTTTGAACAAGATGACTCTCCTCAACGTGCCCTAAAAGTTTAAAATTAACACCCGCAGCTGTTCTTGAAATATTGCATATACGCCTTTTTAATCAACCTGATGCACATAGCATCTCTTTAATTAGTTTAACATCCTCCTCAACATTCCCCAGAGTTTCACCTTAATACCCTTAGCCTTTTTGAACACCCTCAGAATCAAATATCCTCCCTTTTCCTAGTGATAAATCCTGCATATAGAAAGGGCAAATTGCATAGTTTACAATCCTTGCCCTGGGGGATGTGCATTGCATCCCCTGAGGCACAGTTACTAGACCTTTTGACTGTTTCGAGGAAATCGATTTTACAAAATTTTTGTCAGTAATTAGGGAAAGGAGCATCTAAAACAGCAAGGGGGATGGTTGGCCCTTTAGCACCTCCCTAAACATCCCTTTAAACTTTCAACTTAATACCCACAGCCGTTCCTTAGATATTGATGATACGTCGTTCCGAAAACCAGTACGCACACAGTATAATTTATTGTGTTCGACATCCCTCTCCGAAGCTGTATGGAGGGGGATTATGTCATCCCCATAAGCATAGTTATTTGAGCTTTATGCTATTTTGAACAAGATGTCTATTTCAAAATTTTGATCGAATCTTTTTGGATGGGAGGGCAACTAAAATGAGCCAGAACGGTGGCTGGCAGCACTCCAACCACTTTAAAATCGCCCTCAACATGTCCTGAAAGTTTCAACTTAATACCCTTAGCCATTCTTAAAGTATTACATACCTTCCTTTTTGATAAACTGGAAACCCATTGTGCCTTTTGGTTTAGTATAACACACGCCTCAAAATTCTCCAAAGTTTCACCTTAATACCCTTAGCCTTTTCAGATAAACCCAGAATGAAATAGTTTCCTTTTCCTAATGATAAATCCTGCATGTAAATAATGGGTAAATTGCATAGCTTACAATCCTTGCCCTGTAGCTATGAGCAGAATGGTATCCCTTTGAAGCATAGCTATTAAACTTATGACTGGTTTAAACAAAATGACAATTTCAAATTTCGATCAGTGTTGAACAGGGAGGGGGGCCTAAAAGAGTGAGGAGGGGTAGGGCTGGTTGCGATTTCGCTTCAACATCTTGACAACCTTAGTCGTTCTTTAGGTATTGCTGATAATCCCTTTTCACAGCCAGCAAACACATAGTGTGTTTTGATTGTTTTCGGTTTCCCTCTCAACATTCTCTTAAAAATTTCACCTTAATACCCTAAGCCTTTCGAGACCTAGGATCAAACATACACTTTTTTCAATAAAGATTCTTATATGCTAACAATGGGCAACTTGTATAACTTATAGTCCTTGTCCTGGAGGCTAGAGCGGGATGTCAGCCTTGGAGCCTTAATTTTTCAACCTTTGGACCATTCTGAACAAGATGACTTTTTCAAGATTTCGATCAGATACCTTCGGGGAAAAAGAACGCAGGGGGAGGTTGGTTGCCCTTTGATCGCTTTTGTATCTTAAAGAGAGAAATACAATACAACCAAATGCAATAAAAACCAATTAAAATCTTATATGTTAACAATGGGTAACTAACATAACTTACAGCCCCTTGCCCAGGGGCAGCCCTTGCCAAAGGGAGCTGGGGGGGTATCAACTCTGTAGGCATAGTTATTTGGCCTTTCGACTATTTTAAACAAAATGGCTATCTAAAAATCTTGATTGGATGCATCAGGGGAAAAATGGTAAAGGGAAGGGGCTGGTTGCCCTCCAATCACTTTTTACTCTTAAAAAGGGAACTAGAACTTTCGATTTCCAATCAAATGAGCCTCCTTCAAAGTTTATAAGACCACCCTTCCATAAACACCTTATATCTTAACAATGGGAAACTTGCATAGCTTACAACCCTTACCCCGGAGGCTGCAGGTAGTTTACGAACCCCTGTGTTATAGTTGTTTGATTTTTGGACTATTTTGAACAAAATGGCTATATAAAAATTTGGAGGGGGGGGGGGAGGCTGGTTATCATTCGACCACTTTTTAACGTTATAAAGAGCACTAGAACTGTCGATTTCCAATCGAATGAACCCCCTTCAAAGTTTATATGACCACCCCTTTGTAAAAACCTTGTATGCTAGCAATGGGCAACAAGAAAAACTTACAGCCCTTGCCTCGAGAGCAAAGGGGGGGGGGGTGTCAACCCCGGAGGCATAGTTATTTTGTCTTTGGACTATTAGACCATGTTTACAAAGTGTCTCTGGAAAAAAAAAAATTAAACATTGAAGCCTTATAGCTCTTTACTATAGGCAACGCTCTTATAGCTCTTACTATAACTTTGCCTACCGAAATTAAGACAAAAAAGAATAAAAAAGCTTAACAAAAATATTATTTTATGGATTGGAAAAATACTACATTTGGGCCTTCATCAAAATAAATCCTGCAAGAATGAACCAGAAATTCGACTGAAGAGCAGGATATTGCTTTAAGGGTTTTGCGTCATTGCAATCTTTGCCCTATTACCTACCAGCTCATCGCCTTTAATATTATGAAAGTAGCTCAAAATTTGCAGCATTAGAATTAGCCAGACTATCTTTGGTTAAACGGTTTGACCCGCCCCACCCTGAAATATTTCCCCGATTCGTAGATTAGCTTTAAAAATGCAGGCAAAATAAAAAACTTAATTAAGACCGTTTGACAAAGTCCACAGAACGTAAACCTTCTTCTTCATTCTTTCGGTAACACCCCCTCCCCCCCCACCCTTGAACAGAAGCTCGTTTGATAAGCTCATCTCGAAAAAAGTACTGGACGTTTTCCTGCCCAGCCTTGATTGTGTCTAACCAAGGTTTTTGTTGATCATCAGGGTGCTTCTCCCAAGAGGATAATGGTATGCAAGTTGTTTTCATAAAATATGCTTAAGGTCGTCCAACATTTCTTTATTATGTTCACTATATCGTACTATTGAAAGCTTTGCTTTCTGATTTCTTTAGACAAAACTCTGTCAGTAGGGCGGTGCTGTCAGCAAGTCATTTTAAGACCATTTAAAAACGGACTTGAAATTCTCCTTATGCAGCCATGGTCAAAAACTCTTAAGCCATGTCTTCATCTAGCCTTTTCAGGCGAAATCGATCGAGTAACGTCAACATCTGTACCAATTAATGCACACCTTCCTTAAAACTGTAATTCCATTTTTCTTATAATTTGCTTGTTTTTGCCTTTTTTTTAAAGTCCCCCCCCCCTCCTTGAACAAAAATGACCCTTGTACACATGTCTAACTTAAAAATATTTGAATAATTTACATTAGTTAAATATTAAATTGTTTCAATAGAATTAAATTAGAATAATAATATAAGATGCATATTTTCGGATTAGATTGCTCCTTAAAAATCTGCAAATTCCCGGTACTAAACTCTTTTTTATCGAAAAATTCTCACGTGGTTTTGATGTAAATTTGGAAGGCTCCAACCAAGGCCGTACCCAGGATTTTTTTTTTCGGAGGGGGTTCTGCTAAAAAAATGTTTTCTTTTTTTGGGGGGTGGGGGGGGGGTATACAAAAAACCTCAAAAAACTCATACAAAATTTATTTATGTCCATTTTTGTTACGTTTTTACGAGTCAGATAAACATTTCGGGGGGATGGGGGGTTCAAACCCCCTAATCCCCCTGGATACGGCCTTGGTTCCAACCATCAGAAGGATCCTTTAGTTGCCTTGCCTGCCCCATTGGAAAAATAAGTGGAACAGATGTCGCCACATCTATAAAATTCGAGAAGATTGCCCCAGAGGCCAGCAGATGACTGCATCCGGCTCAGACATAACTGCTCAGTGTGAGCATATCCAAGAAGATTTGTGGACCAACCTTGATTCTAATTTGTAAACCCCAACAGTTACATTTAAAATTTGAACAAAGTCCAACATTATTGGCTATTATCTTGCCTAATTATGTCTCTATCAACAAATGTGACTGTATTCTGACTTGGGTATAAGGAAAAATAAATTTTATTCCCATTGGGGTACTTAATTAATCAGGTACTTAATTGAGCAACTTAATTGATCAGCCGGCTACTTTTCAATATTTGCACCGAGGCTGAATAAGCAGAACAACCAGGCCATAAGTTATAGCTCAACAAACATATTTCACCTCGGACTTCCATATATTACTTAGCCACAAGACTTTTTTCAAGATTATTCGGTGCATATAACCTTGGTAAGGGTAAGGGTTTATGTACACAACTGGATAATAGTGTAAGCTGCGTAATGAATGAATTTCTACTACCGAAGATAATAATGCAAAAACCAATTATATCACACCATTCAAAAATAGCAATATTTTTTTCATTTACCTACAGGTAGCCTAACTTGTACTCACATATATTAAAAAAAAGTCTTTACACACCAGTATGTAGCATAGTTTAAAAATCAGTGGGGTCCATCGAGCGGGAGGGGGGAGAAGGGGGCCATGCTCCCTAGGTCCACCCCCCCCCCCAATTTTGAAAGTGTGTTTTTTTGGGTATTCCCATTAAGAAATACCTTTTTTGATATTTTTATTGAAATAAAAACTGCAAAAAACGACAATCCTACTCCCCCCTCTCCCTAGAAATAAATTTTTGAAATACATATAGAAAAATACATATTGCCCTCCCCCCTCTCCCCCATAAATTTCCGTGAATTGACGCCTCTGCTAAAATTAATTTTCTAAAAATATGTAGATTCCGATAGGCACTTGTACAGGGACAGTCCTTTCCCACTTCCATTCTACTATTTCGTGCACCTAATTAGGTAAACAGTACGAGAATCGAAAAAATATGAATGAATACACAAGCGGCCTTACAGACACATCCAATACCACCTTTTTCTGACACAACTTAATGATGTGTGGTCCATTCAAAACTTCTTACTAGATAATTTATGGTGTCGGGCAACAGGGGAATGTTTACTTCTTTTCAACTTACGGGGATACATTTTTTGGCAGCTCGAAACTGAAAAAGGGATCAAGAGAAGAGGCACTTATTTATTTAGTATAGACTTCTTCCTGGCTTCATTGGCCAATCAATTTTTCTAGTTTGTACATGTTGTTGGTTGGCATTTGCGCTAACAATTTTATGGGCAGTTAAAAAAACATTTTGATGTCAGTAATGAAAAAAAAACATAAATGAAAAATCTTATGCCTGAACAAAAAAAGGGACGACCCTCTCACCTCATCAATTGGTTTGAAGGATCCCTGTCCTAGACTAGTGCAAAACTTTTGGAAAAAAACACTTTCTCGGTGATTTGACCCCTTACCCATACCACCCCTGATGGCTAGAAGCATATAATTCCCCCCAGATGACCACATGTAAATACAAACTTTAAAGATAAAGAAAAAACACTAAAACTGATTGAATAACACAAAAGGACATGATTTACGAAATGCAAAAAACATACAGGTTTTATTTTTACAATACATAAATGCCACATTGCAATCCAATTTGAACCCTTACCAAGACCATCAAGAGGAAAAAATAGATGTCTCTGAACCGTTTAAAAATAGGTGTCTTTAGTCAAAATCGTCGAATTCACCAATGGGCTATTGTCCTTGGGTTTCTTAGCGAATTGTATTAAATGTTTAGTGCGGCATGTGAGCAGGAATACAAGAAAAGAGGAAAAAAGAAAGAAGAGAGTAATACATACATCATGTACAATAACTTTTCGAACTTCTCCAAACTTAGAACACTCTTTTCTCAACAAATTCTGTAGCTCGAGCAGGAGTGGTGGATTCTTATCTATATCTTCGGGATTGAAAAGACGCTTAATGACAACGACACTTTCGTGCTTCTGTCTCTCTCCACGTAATGCTTCCGGTTTCCATTCCAGTAGCCTAAAAATAAATAAGTGAGTAAGAAATATTTTAATATTTTGAAATAGGCTGCATTGCAAGACAGCAAAATTAATTATCAAGGCTCAGAGTCATACTTTAAAAAAACAAATGACCAAGTTTGCGCTAGATATAGCCCTCTCCAAAAAAGAGATGAAATCAAGAAACATGTTGCCCATCGACACATGTTGATCAAGTTGCCCAACGACAAAAATGATTAATTTAATGTTTAGATACAAACTTAGTTGCCCTTAACCTTTGTTACGAGAAGTAATTTAATGAAGCCATTTTTGAAACCTTTTTTTGTGGAAGGGATAGAATAGACATAAATAGAATAGATGTACTATGATATTTTCTCTAACTTTCACCATCGTAGGTCATTTAAGCATTGTGTGATTAACATCTTAAGGCTTGTGCTCCCTGTACAAGTTTACGTAGGTTATTTTTTTATTCTCCTATGGTTTCAATACGTCAACGAAAGACGAAAACTTTACAATCATATTGTTAGAGGCCATTTTTTTACGTATGTCATTTTTTTTCCCCCTATAATTTGGATTTATTTTTCATTAAGTGTCCTTTTTTCGTTTTTTTCGAGTTGATTTGAAGAAGTGATGTTGTGAAAAAGATTTTTTTTTTTTTGCTGGGTGTGGAGTCCCGTATCGCCTGCTTTGAGTTGCAGGTGTGTTAAATTTAAATGAACTCTCCCTCCCTCCCTCTCCTTCGGTCTTTGTTTTAGTAAATGCTTTGTGATCTATGTAAATGTTTGTGTAAATGTAAGTGTTTAGATGTTTAATGGCTTAATATTTTTCTTAATGATCCCCCTCCCTTACACGCCATGGAGCCTTTGTTTATTTACGCGATTTTATTTATAGAATGATTTTTGACATTTGTTTCAAATATATTTATCTATCCATCAGTCATATCTGATATTCATTTCCAACCTATTACCAAATCAACTTTTTTAAATTTCGCGTACAAGGTTTTTTTGATTAAATTACGCCGAAACTTGGTTAAAAATCGCTGAAAAAATAACAATTTTTCTTTTTTTAAATTAAGTTTAAATCCTTCTCTAAGGAAGACTCTAAGTCAAACTAATAATTATGGCTCGGTGAATGGATAGATCTGATACTAATGAACCTAATGATGTAAGTATCTTGTCAATTTGGTCTTGTCGATGTTACACTTGCAGATTTGTTGCCGAATCACTCATTGGTGCCGGCAGGGAGAGTAGGGGGGCATGGCTCCCTGGAACTTTGGGATTATAAAGTAATTTATAATAAAAGTAATTTATAATAAGGAAGCCAAAGGAAAGAGAGCAGAATAGGGAAAAACCATTGAAAAAATGTGTGTTGGCCCATTGTTGGCTGCCTGCCAATAGATTTTGACCCTTAATAATGAAAATATAAGTTCTAATTTGAGACTGAGTGACCCCTTTTCAGTTTTCCCCAAGCAATTTTTCAATATGATTTGGTTGAAAAAAAAAATTGAATTCTTCATGGTAATGAATGATAAGTAAATAACGATCCTTGTCAATAACAAAAGTAAAACAGCCTAACTATTGATAAAATTCAATCAAAGAATCAGCTTTTTATGCTGATCCTAAATATGTATTTGTTTATTAGTAATTAGTGCAGTTATTAGTACACAAGAAAGTTCACACAATTATAGAAAACAAAAGGAAAACAACTTATTAAGGAGCAATTTCGGTAAAAAAATATACCGTCAACATTTGCTTGCATTGCAAGAGTACCGATGAGCTGATATATGAAGCCACTATAATCAGAAATGTTTCCCCTGAACGGAATTCTTGGAATTTCCGTATTTTCCCCCATAACGGATACGTTTTCAGTGTTTTATTATTTTTTTTCCATGAGTGATTGTATTTATCTAGTGGTCACTTTGAAAAAGACTTATTTTTTACAGTTATGAAGTATAAAGGTGTCAAATATTTTGGTTTTTGGTATTCAAAATTGAATAAGAAATTTTATTTGATTTTCTGAATCCTAGTTTTAATGTTTTACTTTGAACAAGCTACTTTGATAATGCGTTACTTCTTATAAACACTGAGCCTAAAGGCATTAAATATTTTGAGACTTGATAACCAAGGTCAAAACTGTCGATATTGTTAAAATATATCCGTCCGACGCTTCGGCATTGCTCAACAAAATTGAATGCTGGGAGTTTATATCTTAGGTTTTGTAAGTTGGCTATTGTTTTTGTGTATTTTTTGTAATTACTTACTTTTTTCATTTTCATATACTTTTACTTTAATTGACATACTTTTTCCATTGCCTCTAGAAAAATGTTTGTTTCTAAGCTTCATTAAATAAAAAAACAAACAAGTTTTTTCAACTGAAAGTAAGGAGCAGCATAAAAATTTTAAACGAACTGAAATTATTACGTATATGACGAGGGTTGCCCCCCTCCTCAACACCTTGCTCTTCACGCTACAGTTTTTCGGCACTTTAAAAAAGTTATTAATTGTTCTAATTAAACGACCCTTGTGTTTCAGGAGTCGTTTTTAAAGAATTTGAAAAAAAAAATTAAATTTAAGCGTAAAGAGCGAGGTGTTGAGGAGGGGGGCAATCCCACTCATATACGTAATATTTTATGTTCGTGTTAAGTTTTAATGTTGATCCTTACTTTCAGTTGAAAAAAACCTGTTTTTTTTTTATTTCATTTCTGATCATTTTTAAAATAATCCAAGGAAATCTGGCCCCACTTCCGCGGAGAAATACCCTCCCCACGGTTATATCCTCTAGACAGTTCAATCTCGGTGAAAATTTACTCAGGACAATCACCCTTAACAACTCCGCATGTGAAATTGAGACGGAAAAGAGAAAGGAAAATATAAAAAGAATTCTGTATAGGAATTTTGGCAAACTACCCCACTGGAAAATTTCCTCTGAAATGTTCAACCCCTGGAAACTTCCCTCCTCATGGAAAGTTCCCCCGTGAAAAAACCTCCAGCAGAAAATTCGTCTTCCCACCCTAAAATGTATGCATGCTTCCCAATAATAAATACTATACTAATTGTTCTAATTAAACGACCCTTGTGTTTCAGGAGCCGTTTTTAAAGAATTGAGAAAAGATGTAAACTTAAGCGCCAAGAGCGAGGTGTTGAGGAGGTGGGAATCCCCCTCATATACGCAATATTTTACGTTCATTTTAAATTTTAATCTTGATCGTTACATTCAATTGAAAAAACTTTTTTTATTTAATTTCTTACCGTTTTTAAAATAATGCCAGGATACCTGGCTTCACTTCTACGAAAAAATCCCCCTCCCCACAGAAACATCCTCTGGAAAATCCAATCCCGGGGAAAATCTATCCCAGATAATTACCCTTAATATCTCCACGCGTAAAATTGAATTGGTAAAGAGAAAGCAAGGCATATAAAGAAATTTCGTATAGGAATTCTGCCAAATTCACCCAGTGTAAAATTTCCCCTGAAAAGTTCACCCCGTGGAAACTAACTTATCCATAGAAAATTCTCCCCGTGCAAAATCCTCCCAGCAGAATATTTGCCCTCCCCTTCCCACCCAAAAAATGTATGCACAATCCCAATAACAGATAAAACAATGGACAAATTTTATAACATAAAAATCTTTCCCCAGGGACTGTAGGGGGTCATTTTATCTCCAAAGACATAGCTATTGGGTCTTTCAACTATGTTGAAAAAAAAAGCTATCTAAAAATTTTGATCGGACGATCTTGGGAAAAAGTGGCGTGGGAGCAACTAACATATCCAATAAAAATTTTGAGATAGCCATTTTTTCAATGTAGTTGAAAGTTCTGGAAACTAGGTCTTTGAGGATGGCACCCCCCCCAGCCTTCATGGCAACGGTTGTAAGTTTTGCCCTGGGGGCAAATACGTTTTTTTTTAATAGAAAATGGTGTCGTAGAAACTTCAATAAGAGCTCATTCAATTACAAATTGAAAGGGCTAGTGCACTTTTTAATAGGCTAGTCGAAACTGATTGGAGGGCAACTAACCCCCCTCTCACGCCCACCATTCCCACAAACACATCCAATCAAAATTTAGAAACAGCCATTTTTTCAACGTAGTTGAAAGTTCTGGATATTATGTCTTTGAGGATGATAAACCCCCCACACCCCTCAGGACGAGGGTTGTAACTTACGCCCTGGGGCATATAAGATTTTATAGAGAGCGTTGTCATAGAAACTTTGAAAAAGGCTCATATAATTGGAAATTGAAAGGGCTTCCTTTTTAATAGTCAAAAGTGATTGGAGGAAAACTAACACCCCTCCTACGTCATTTGCCCAAAAACATCCAGTAAAAATTTTGAGATAGCCATTTTGTTCAACGTAGTTGAAAAGTCCGAAAATTATGTCTTTGAGCATGACAGTCCCCCCACAGCCCTGAGTGCAGGGTTGTAAGTTTTGCCCTGGGGCACATAGGGTTTTTATAGACAGTGTGGTCATATAAACTTTGGAGGGGGCTCATTGGATTGGTGATCAGACGCTCTAGTGCTCTTTTTAAGAGTCAAAGTGATCAGAGGTATGCTACCCCTCCCCCCCCTACACACACGTCGTATTGATCCAAAATCCGTCTAATAAAATTTTTGTGACAGCCATTCTATTCAAAAGAGTCTAAATATCATATAACAAGGCTTTTTGGGTTGAAACAAACATAGATATTAGGAGCAAGGGTTGTAATTTATGCCCAGGGGGTATTTAAGGTTTTTATGGAAGGGATGGTTGTTTAACTTCAGAAGAGGCTTAGTCTTTCTCCCTGAAAAAGACTGTCAATATAAAACGAACAGAAATAAATCAAAAAAACTTTCGGCACAAAATAGGCTTTTCAAAAAAAAGTAAAGAACTCCATTAAACCAAAAATGAACAAAAATAGAATGAAATAATCTGTAAAGCATACAACTACCACAAATCAGTATCAATAAATAAATGAAACCCAAAACAAACAGAAATTAAAATAAGTCAAACTCAAAAGGAGCAGAAATTAATCTGAGTAGGGTTCTAAACCCTATGCTTTCTAAAAGCCAGAATGTAATTTGTACTTTACTTAAAAAAAGTTCTTTTAAATGTTTTCACTTTCATAACTTTATGAAATCGAAAATTAATTAAGATTTTAAGGAATAAATATCAGCATATGTACATTAAACTGACAATGCACAGTTTTTTCAGTAAATTCATTTGATTTTTTTTTTGTGCAAAAAAATCGCAGCATAGAAAATCACCAATTTAGAATTCCGAGGAAACAGCTTTATTTTACTATTCAACACGCAGTAGACACATGTTGTTTCTCAGCCTAGCGAAATAAAGCTCTTTCAATGATAAGAAATCCATTATATAGAAACCTACTAAAATTGACAAGACTCAAACGGAACTTAATGGCGTTTTAACCGTCGTTGTTTTAAATGAAAATCATAAGGAAAGATGACAAAAAATGGCGACAAGTATTGTTTCAAAAAAGTACTGCCTTTTTACAAGTGTGGAGACGTCCCCATTTACAGCTTTCAAAAAAATATATATTCCGAAATTACGAAAAACTTGAAATAATTTTTAAGGGCGAAACTCTGGAGTTCATGGGGCCCTGCAGACATCTTTAACAAGGACACTGATTCAGCTTTGCAGACACATCAATGAAGTGATAAAAAAACGAGAGTAGTTCAAGTTTTTTTTTTCTTTTTTTTCTGTGCGTTTGTTTTTTGGGAAGGGGAAAATACTTTTTTAACTTCTTATGCTGTCAAATGTGTTTCAGAATACTGCTTTGTATGGCCTAATTCGGCTTATAAAAATTATAAATTGTCCAATGCATTTGTTGCATCTGAAGCAAGAAAATTAAACATAGAAATTTAGAAAAGGTTGATGACTTTTCTAAAAATCATGAGCAGCCAAAGATTTTAAATAAAGCCAATTAATATTAGAATGATTTTTCAAAAGCAACATACTTTTCTTGCTTTTTCTTCAGTTTTTCAAGGTCTTTTTTCTTCATCTTTTTCGGCTTCAGAGCCGGGTCATATTCACCTTTCAATTGAAATTTTGCTCTCTCAACTCGCACCTTATGTCCTCTTATCTCAGAACTATCTAGAAATTGAAGAGCCAAAGGGACAGATTCAACCTGCAAAACACAGATGGCTGCACTACGAAAAAAAAACTACTGTTCTGTCACCCGACGAAAGAACAGAAAAAAATAAGATTTACAGATCAAATAAAAGTAAGAAGAGAGAAAAATCTTCTGAAAAGTAAATCCTGCACTTATAAATTGCTAAGAAATTAGTGACTATGACAGGTTTTTATAGCAAAGCAAGACAAGTAAGATTACAGTATATTTAAAATTAAAATTTATCATTAAAGTAGAAAAGTGAGGAAGCTGGTTGAAAAAATTCATAAAACCAGCTAAAATTTAAAATATACTATTTTACCTTTTTCCTTTTATTCATGGTATCACAGTTTACACTTAAAAGAAATTTTTTACTTGAGTTATCCAGAAGCAAATCATGCGGAGGTCGCAATAATACATTCAGCAGATCTTAGCAGGTTTCTATGGTCAGCTGCACTAGCTTTTATTTAATGTTACGATTTATTTTAATTCCACTCTACCGGTATGACCACAGACACTCCTTCCCAAAATGACCTTTCCACTGCTAAGAGTCTCCTAATGAGTTAAAATGCGTATAAATCAGCAGAATATATTTACAGATGTCAAATTACTTCTTCAAACAGGTAGAAACGACAAGACATGATTAGGACCAAAAAGGTTTGAATGTCTCAAGCTCCATTTCATTTACTGAAGACCCAAATAAGACTGAACTAATGAGCTACACACTTGTTTTTATTTTATTAAACAAATCTTCGAACAAATTTTCGCACAAAAACCTTCAAAACATCAGTAATAGAATATGTTCGTTCACTTTAAATGTTCAATGGCAAGAAGAGCCAGACTACAGAAAAAACAGAACAAACAACAGCAACAACGAGAATTCAAAGTAAAAACTTCTACTTCAAGGTCAACATATTTGGATAAAACAAATGTCAGGTAATGAAATGACATGTTGAAATAACGACTAATACACCATCCAATGGCAACAGTCTGTTGTCTCCTTGAAGTAAGAGCTAACTCGCATTCTTTATAGTTAGTGTAGCACCCTACAGCATTTCGATTGCAAGTTGTCTTGGTTAAAAGAAGAATGCGGCGGTGAAAGGCAGACTGGAGATATTTCCGTCTTAAGTCCATTGTTGGTTTATAATGTCTAATTTTCGAGAGAAGCCAGATGAGGCTATTTAAACCATCCTCATATGTAGTCTAGAGAAATTTTAAAGCCCTATTTTCGATTATTCTCTACTGTAGGCGTCTTCTGATCTTTCGCCTGATATCAAAAGGAACAACCCTATCCAAGTGAGCGTCAGCAGATTTGACGATTTTACGAGTAGATATGATAGAACTAAACTCAACGTCGATCTCCGACTAAACGCTTAAGAGCTTCACAGGTTCTTTTTTACACAGTTCAAGTCAGTACTTTAAATTGAATTGGATTTATGGGAAGAGTATGAGACGAGGGCGTCTATTACTTATCAATTTAAAAAACTTTTCCCACAAAATAAGTTTTTGAAAGAAAAGTAAAGAACTCCATTTAACAAAAAATAAGCAAAAATAAAATCAAATAATCTACCAAGCGTGAAACTACCACAAATCAGCACCGATAAAGAAATGAAACCCAAAAACAAACAGAAATTACAATAATTAACCGAGTAAAACTCAAAACGAGCGGAAATTAACATAAGTTGGGCGCACAATCCCTATGCCTTCCCAAGGCAAGAACAGAATTTGCGCTTTACTGAAGGAATATAAATGTTTTTACTTTTATAACTTTAATAAATCAAATAATATAAACATTTTGATTACTAAATATCAGTATACGTATATTAAACTGACAATGCACATTCATTTGTATTTTAACTATTTTTGACTACTAAAAAGGGTACTATCCCTTTGAATTTCAAATCGAATGAGCCCTTTTCCAAGTTTCTACGACAGAGATTTCAATAAAAACCTTATATGCCTCCAGGGCACAACTTATAATCCTTGCCCTGAGGGTTGTGAGGGAGTGTCCTCCTCAAAAAGATATTTTCTATCTGAAAATCAACTACGCTGAACAAAATGGCTATCTCAAAATTTTGATTGGATGTGGTTGGGGGAATGATAGGCGTGGGGGGGGGGCTAGTTGCCCTCCAATTACTTTTGACTACTAAAAAGGGCACTAGCCCTTTGAATTTACAATCGAATGTGCTTTTTTATAAGTTTCTACGACAATGCCTTCTTTAAAACCTTATATGCCCCCAGGGCATAACTTAAAACCCCTGCCCTGAGGGCTGTGGGGGAGTGTACTCCTCAAAAACATATTTTCTATCTGAAAATCAACTACGCTGAACAAAAGGGCTACCTCCAATGTTTGTTGGGTTGTGTTTGGGGAAATGTGGGGAGTGGGGGGAGGGGTGCTAGTTGCCCTCCAATCACTTTAGATTATTAAAAAGGGCACTAGCCCTTTGAATTTCCAATCGAGTGAGCCTGTTTTGAAGTTTCTACGACAACGTCTTCTATAAAAACCTTATATAACCCCAGGGCATAACTTAAAACACTTGCCCTGAGGGTAGTGGGGGAATATCCTCTTCAAAAACATATTTTCTTATCTGGGAATCAACTACGCTTACCACAATGGCTATCTCAAAATTTTGATTGGATGTGTTTGGGGGAATAATGGGCATGGGGGGGGGGGCTGTTGCCCTCCAATCACTTTCGACTATTAAAAAGTGTACTAGCCCTTCGAATTTCCAATCGAATGAGCCTGTTTTGAAGTTTCTACGACAACGCCTCCTATAAAAACCTTATATGCCCCCAGGGCATAACTTGCCCTGAGGGTTGTGGGGGAGTGTCCTTCTTAAAAAGATATTTTCTATCTGGAAATCAACTACGCTGAACAAAATAGCTATCTCTAAATTTTGATTGAATGTGTTTAGGGGAATGATAGGCGTGGGGGGGGGGGAAGGCTAGTTGCCCTCCAATCACTTTCGACTATTAAAAAGGGCACTAGAACTCTCAGTTTCCAATCGAATGAGCCCCTTTTGAAGTTTCTACGACGACCCCTTCCATATGAAGTACCTTTCTCTAAAGGAAAAAAATAATACCTAGTGCACTGCGCCAACACCGTTCATATATGCCCTCAGGGCATAACTTAAAACCCTTGCCCCGAGGGTTGTGGTGGAGCGTCCTCCTTAGAAAGATATTTTCTTTCTGGAAATCAAGAATACTGAATAAAATGGCTATCTCAAAATTTGGTTGGGTTGTTTTTGGGGTATTGTGGGGGGTGGGGGGAGGGGGGCTAGTTGCCCTCCAATCACTTTCGACTATTAAAAAGGGCACTAGCCCTTTGAATATCCAATTGAATGAGCCTTTTTTGAAGTTTCTACGACAACGTCTTCTATAAAAACCTTATATACCCCCAGGGCATAACTTAAAACCCTTGCCCTGTGGGTTGTGGGGGAATATCCTCCTCAAAAACATATTTTCTATCTGAAAATCAACTACGCTGAACAAAATGGCTATCTCAAAATTTTGATTGGATGTGTTTGGGGGAATAATGGGCATGGGGAGGGGGGGCTAGTTGCCCTCCAATCACTTTTGATTATTAAAAAGTGTACTAGCCATTCGAATTTGCAATCGAATGAGCCTGTTTTGAAGTTTCTACGACAACGCCTCCTATAAAAACCTTATATGCCCCCAGGGCATAACTTGCCCTGAGGGTTGTGGGGGAGTGTCCTTCTAAATAACACATTTGCTATCTGGAAATCAACTACGCTGAACAAAATAGCTATCTCTAAATTTTGATTGGATGTGTTTAGGGGAATGATAGGCGTGGGGGGGGAAGGCTAGTTGCCCTCCAATCACTTTCGACTATTAAAGAGGGCACTAGAACTCTCAGTTTCCAATTGAATGAGCCCCTTTTGAAGTTTCTACGACGACCCCTTCCATATGAAGTACCTTTCTCTAAAGGAAAAAAATAATACCTAGTGCACTGCGCCAACATCGTTCTTATATGCCCTCAGGGCATAACTTAAAACCCTTGCCCCGAGGGTTGTGGGGGAGTGTCCTCCTCAAAAAGATATTTTCTATCTGGAAATCAACTACGCTGAACAAAATGGCTGTCTCAAAATTTTGATTGGATGTGTTTAGGGGAATGATGGGCGTGGGGGGGGGGGCTAGTTGCCTTCCAATCGCTTTCGACTATTAAAAAGGGTACTAGCCCTTCAAATTTCCAATTGAATCAGCCTATTTTGAAGTTTCTACGACAACACCTATAAAAACATTATATGCCCCCAGGGCATAAATTAAAACCCTTGCCCTGATTGTTGTGGGGGAGTGTCTTCCTTAGAAACACATTTTCTATCTGAAAATCAACTACGCTGAACAAAATCACTATCTCGAAATTTTGATTGGATGTGTTTGGGAGAATGATGGGCGTGGGGGGGGGGCTAGTTGCCCTCCAATCACTTACGACTATTAAAAGTGGCCCTAGAACTCTTCATTTCCAATCGAATGAGCCCTTTTTGAAGTCTCTACGAAGGCCCCTTCCACGTGAAGTGCCCTGCTCTAAAGTAAAAAAATAATAAAGGGTACAAACATTGTTCTTATATGCCCTCAGGGCATAACTTAAAACCCTTGCCCCGAGGGCTGTGGGGGAGTGTCCACCCCAAAAAGATATTTTCTACCTGGAAATCAACTACGCTGAACAAAATGGCTATCTCAAACTTTTGATTGGATGTGTTTGGGGGAATGATGGGCGGGGGGGGGTGGGCTAGTTGCCCTCCAATCACTTTCGACTATTAAAAAGGGCACTAGCCACTCCAATTTCCAATCGAATAAGCCCTTTTCTAAGTTTCTACGACAACTCCTTCGATACGAAGTGCCCGGGAGAAAAAAAAAGAAAAAAAAAAAAACACACACACACATTGTGTCCACATCGTTCTTTACTTAGGTAGCGCTAGCTCACTGCCTATGATTATAAGCTTCGCTTTGTCAAGATCTGTGCTCTTGTACATTTACGAAAGTGTAATACGGGTTCTATAGTCTTAGACACTACCATATCTTAATTTTCTTTTTACCACGACAGTGATCGGAACTACAAATATTACTGTAGAGACCAGACTATAAATATTATTCGAATTTAGATTTAAAATATTTAAGACAACTATGATCATCCTGTGACTTATTTACTTAAACAACATAGAAGCCAGATACATTAAAGTCTCGTAATACAAGTTAAGGCCTTGCCACTTTGCAGGATACATCCATAGTATTTTTTAGGAACATCCCTAGCAAAACCAAGTGAAACATTTCCTTATGGCAAACAAGAGCAAAGTTGTAAAAACATGAGTTTTAAGTTACTTCTTCTGCCAGAAGATAAGATTTAAAACAAGGCCAGATATTGCTTCCAATAAAAACAAATTACTACTAAAACTGGTACTGCGATTTCTTCAGCTAGGCTAAACTGGCCAATTTGTTATATAATAAGGATATTTAATTCAGCAAGGTCTCATCAGATAAAAAGGAACATTCTTGAGGAAACTTGTCCAGTAAATTTCAGACAGTTTTATCACCGTTTTAAAGGAATTCGAGGTCTTAAAAATCATATCGAGTCTCAGCATCGGCTGACCGTTTCAAAGAGACAGGGCCCATTAGCGAATTTCCCCAGCACTACAGGGAAATCCCAAAAAAATTTTGATAAAAATCGATAGGGGATCTTAAATGTATTATCAGTTCAAAAAGCTAACGAGGGGCTACTTTAAAATAAAAAAATGAAACAATGTATACTCTCTTACTAATTTTTAAATCAAAGATGTGTCTATTCAACGTATATACATCATAAATAATATTCATCGTGTGTCGGCAATGTTTCCAATAAAGGCGGGTACCATAACAGAGAGCTCCCAAAACACTTTCTAATTATATCAGTTTCAATCAATCTGAATATCTTCATCTCTGGCACAAAACAAGAGAAGCTAAATGTATTTTTCTGATTTCCAGGAGAGTAGGTGTCGGCTTTTAATTTTCTGTCGTTTATTCGGATCTCTTATTGAACCTCTACGAGTTATGGCAAGACCATCCAATCAATTCTAAATAGCTTGGCCACACAAACTAGAAAAGTTTATAATGGACGAGATAGGGTGGTCCTTTAAGGCAGCGGTTCTCAAACTGTGGCACGCGTACCCCTTGGGATACGCAAAAATTTTTAGGGGGCACGCGACCGGCCCCCCGAAAATAAACAACCCTTTAACTCTAGTACTGGCAATTTTATTTGTATTTTAGCTATAGTTTACTTAGTACCGGCAGGGGCGTCCTGAGGCTCATTTTATTGGGGGGCGATCTTCGTTAATTTTACTGAATCGCGACCTGATTTATGCCTAATTTTCTGCAGAAATCAAGAATTTTGCTACATTTTGGCCGATTTTGCAAAATTTTACCGAATGCCAAAAAAGTTGCACCCCTCGGGGCGCTCCTGAGTACCAGTAACTGAGAATGGGTACCTAAAATGTTTTGTGGGTAAAAAGGGGTATAGTGTCTAAATAAGTTTGAGAACCACTGCTTTAAGGAATCGAATAACCCCTTTAAATGGTTGTGTCAATAAAAAACATTTTAAAAATAATACAAGCTGTGAGTGTGACACCAATTTTTAAATATGGGATAATAATACGTGGTACAATTACATAACTACATGAGTGTTACTGGTAATACGCCAGCTAGTTGAGGGCCCTACGACGAATAATCTACTTTGCCTCTATCCTGCGGAATCCCGACACTGACACAGGCGGTAAAATGAAGGACAGCCAATGAAAGGTCTACAATTATGGTTAACTAAGAAGGTGTATAATCAAGAAATCCTAATAGAGAACGTTTATTAGGCTAAGAGGTACACCAGGTTCAGCCTTTTCCAAGACAGAACAACAAAGCGTCGCCCCTCCCCCACCCAAAAAGTGACGTCAGAAGTGACAGCAAAACCGAATCCCGACAAAAGGTAACCTCCTCACAGACATTACCCCATTATTAAAAGTCTAGGGGCGAGAATAAAAAGAATGAGTTCGCAAAATTCTAAACTAGATTTCGAACTAATACCCACAGAAGTTTTTAGCTTTTAATTCTTAGGAAGATTCAAGAACTAATACTATGCATCAAATCTTTGGCTGAAATTAGTATTTAACTCTTTAGATTTCTCAAGTTTGCACTTTTTTTTTCTTTTTATTCAAGCATGTTTCACGTACGTATTCGGGATCGCGTATTCCAGTATGTTCTAGTATGTTTATTCCGTTATTCACTGTTTTATATATTGTATCTAGTATGAATGAACGGAAGCCTTTCCTTTATTACATAGGCGTAAAGTTTCTTCATCTAAAACAGATTTCTCAACACAGGCTTTCCCAATATATACTATACCAGTACCAAGTAATTCAGCTCCCTCATAAATATTTCCTTCAAGTAGAAAATTGGCAGCTCAGCATTTCATATTGTCAAAAAGTAAACATAAGCTTTGACAGAAGTGCCATACCGTCGAACCTTTTCTCGTAAGTAATGAAGACAGAACAGAAAAAAAACTGACACGCGGTATGTTTACATTTCAACTTGGCATCTCTCCGGCTAATGGTCAGGGCAAACGCCCAGGAAATAGGAACAGTTTCATTTCAATATCCAGCCATTCCGTATTATCCCTAATGAAGAGCTGTATATTCTTGCTGATTGGATTATTTCTTTCTTTAGGCAACGGTAGGAAGAAAACTCACTTAAAGCACTTTTAATAATCTAGAAATCGCACCACTAAAAAAGGAACAAACAAGCAAGAAAAATAACATTGTCCACTATTGTAAGCATATTTGTTAGTTAAATCCAAAAACAAGAAATCATCAAATGAGAAACTATACTGAAATATTCGTCATAAAAAAATAATCTGAACAGAAAAAGCAAAGATGCACCCGAACAAGCAATAGTAAACTTGTCCAAAGCGTTACTTGTGCCATAATTTAATGTTCGAATTGATTATACAGTCAGTAGCATTGAGCAGCGCAAATAGTCCTTAAGAATAAGTTTCACGAGAAAAAGATGCATCAAAAGAAACATTAGTAAATTTGTCCAAAGGGTTACTTGTGCGATAATTTAGCGTTGAAATTACTTATACAGTCAATAGCATTGAGCAGCGCAAATAGTCCTTAAGAATAAGTTTCACGAGAAAAAGATGCATACGAACAAACATTAGTAAACCTGTCCAAAGGGTTGCTTGTGCGATAATTAGTTGAAATTACAAAGCGTTGAAATTACTTATACAGTCAATAGCATTGAGCAGCGTAAATAGTCCTTAAGAATAAGTTTCACGGGAAAAAGATGCATCCGTACAAACATTAGTAAACTTATCCAAAGCGTTACATGTGCCATAATTTAGTGTTGTAATTGTTTATACAGTCAATGAGTAGCGCAAATAGCCCTTGAGAATAAGTTTCACGAGAAAGGAGGGGACAGACCAAAAGTCAAGCCCCAGTGGCTTATGATTTATTCCAATGTCTATGAAAAGATAGGAAGATAGCACTTGTTTGCAAGGGAATTACAATGTTGTCAGTAAAACATAGTAAGGAATTGATCTTGCCCAACTCGGTAAATACCGGTTCACCTTAATGACAAGTAACTGTTGGTTGCTGAAAAAAAAAAAAATCAGGTGGTGTTCAATAAGGTTACAGGCAACAGTCGGGCTTGTCGACAGCCACACCTACCAAATTGAATTTAAACCTTCAATTGAATAGTTTAAACTAGGAAAGATGATGACCTGTGTGACAGGCATAAAGAAGTTCAGGAAGTTCGACATACTTAAGTAGGATTTCTTTAAGAACAAAACAATTGCATAAAAAATTAACAAGTAGATGGATATAAAGTTTAATCAGATTTGCAAAAGAGACTATTGTTATAGTCCACTGTAGGACAAAGCTGCAAAATATGGAGTCTGGGAGAATCTTTAGGCTCATTGGCACTGGCTGTGATCGATTTAAAACATACAAATAAAAGTTTACCAGTAAAAATCTGACATCATTGTTATTTTTTTCCATTGAAAATATTTTGAGTTAGCATATATAATGAATGTTTCCCAGAATAAACGACAATGCATTGTAATACTGGTTACTATACTGTAAACGTAGTAGTAGTATTAGTTGTATTTCAAATATTATAGTCTATCTGAAAATAAAAACAGTAAATATTGCGACCAATTTATAATTTCTAATATAATTTGACTTTGAATTAGGTGTTGTTAGACCAATCAAACCTGGCACACAACGTCGATACATATGTCCACCAGAGTTCGTCCGACTAGGCAACGGTTGTTATTACCTGAGCAGCCACATTAGCACCTGGCAAGACGCCCATTTTTCGTGCAAAGAGAGGAATTCCACTTTGCTTAGTCTTGACACAAAGTGGAAAGACCGAACGATGAGGAACTACTTGAACAGGGCTGAATTCGGTAAAGATAAACTTTGCTTTTTTTTTAGAAAAAAATCAATGGACCTCTTGATTATAAAAAGCCAATTCTTTGACTTCAGCTGCAGAATATTCCAGAGTCCCTTCAACAAGGGTCTAAAACAAACAAATCAATATTTAACTTTTAATGTAACAAAATGACAGTACGTTGGTTTTATTACTTCAAATTCATATTTTTGCGAACATCCTTAAGTTGCCAAAAATGCCAGTCATTCATTTCAATAGCTTTATCCAACATATTCTCCCCCTTCACAATTACGCATCTTAGGTTTCGGGATTGTTTTTAATTTTTTATAGCTGTAGTGAAAAGCTTCTCTTAAATCTTTCTAATTTAAGAAGAAAAATGGCGCAAAATCTATTGCTGTGCATACTAGGGAACGTTACTGTGGCAAATTTCCTTACCGGCGAAGTATTTGTATATTTAAAGACAACGGCTAATTTTTCAACTCAGCCCACTTTACACCTTGGGATATTTAAGTATTCAAACATACCTCGTCCAATTACTAATATAATTAAATTTTCAGTTGAGTGGGGCGACTTTAGGGATGCCTTGCACTATTAACCAGAAATCCATTTTTCATAATATTCCTGACGGGCAATAAATTTCTTTGGATGGGTCGTAGAGTGGAGTTCGTCTCAACCTATTGTTGGAAAAGCTGATAAGCTGTGAAATGATTGTCTCTCAGGCAGTAATTCATTTTAATTCCATTTATTGTTACTCTTCTTTTATGTGTTTTCTCACAAATCTTCATTTCCTCATGCTTACCTTTTAAATCTTTGCTCTACTTACTTCTTTTTTTTGCCAAAGGTGAAAATATGGGGCGCTACTGGCTCGGTAGGGATTTGTCAATTCAGATAAATAATTGCTTTCTTTTCAGAGTTTTTACGGGTGTGGTGCTGGAAATTAAAAAAGGGAAAATAAAATATTCCTAGAAAAGGTATTTCAAGCGGAAAGGATATCACAGTGTTAATCAAGGAGGAGGGGGAGGGATCAAAGACAGACCCAAAATTATTCACGAAAATTTCAGATTTTGCAGCTGTGTTCTTGAAATCAATATTAGTGGGGAGGGGGAACGGTTCATCGCCCCACCGCACGCATGTGCACTTTTTGTTGAGCAATGTCGGTGCTATTATAGATACTTAGGTAATTAGGGTTGTAGTTGAGTAATTAAAGATGTAGTAAATTAGGTGCCATATTTAAATGTGACAACAAAAAAGAGAAGCAGCAATAATGTGCAGTGAGAAAGAGGCAGAGAGATGAGGAAGAGAGAGGGTGAGGTTGGGAGAAAAGCAGAGGGAATGAGGGATGGTACATTTACAAGACCCAAAAGAAAAAAAAGACGACGTGTTTCAAAGTGATTTTGAAAAGGGATAACAAAAGAAGTGAAGCTCCCAAAAGAAAACTAAGGTACGTAAAATTTGGGTCATCTATAGCGATGGGACAATATCGAAACGTTTTATCCATCAGAAATTTAATTTTCTTTGAAAATATTTAACTTTGTAAATTTAGTTTTACAAGAGGAGCAGTGACGGTATAGAAGAAGAAGAAGACAAATAGATAAAATTGATCAGATATACATTGTTATTGAAAGAAAATAAAACGACGGAACAAGCATTGTTAAACTTAAGATCAGAAAAATTATGCTGGAAGGATAAAAAACTGATAACTAACAGAAAACACAAGATTTAGAAGTACTATAAAATCCTAATTCGTCATTAAAGTGAAAATTTAAGTTGCCATTTCTGCCCTTTTAAACCGTCACTGATTTTACAATAGTTTTTTTTTTATTTATTGGTAGATTATTTTGTTGGTAGATCTTTTCTATGATTAAACTTAAAAAAACAAACAAGTTTTTTTTAAATGAAAGTAAGGAGCAACATTGAAACTTAAAACGAACAGAAACTAATTAAGTGTATGAAGGACATTGCCCCCTCCGCAACACCTCGCTTTTTACGCTAAAGTTTTTTAATACTTTTAGAAAAGCTTCCTATTGTTCCAATTAAACGACCCTTGTGTTTCAGGAGTCGTTCTTAAAGAATTGGGACAAAATTCAAACTTTAGCGTAAAGAGCGAGGTGTTGAGGAGGGGGCAATCCCCTTCATGCACGTAATAATTCTGTTCGTTTTAAGTTTTAATGTTGCTCCTTACTTTCAGTTGAAAAAACATGTTTTTTTATTTATTTTCTGATCATTTTTAAATAGGCCGAATGCCAGGAAATCTGGCCCCACCTCCACGGAGAAATCCCCTCCCCACGGATTTATCCTCTAGACAATTCAGTCCCGGTGAAAATTTACCCCGGATAATTACCCTTAACAGCTCCAAGGGTGAAATTGAGACGGAAAAGAGAAAGCAAGACATTTAAAAAAGAATTTTGTATATAAATTCTGGCAAATTCCCCCAGCGTATAATTTCCCCTGACAACTTTACCCGTGGAAACTTCACTCCCCATAGAAAATTTCCCTGTGGAAAAACCACCAGCAAAAATTCTCCCCCCCCCCCACCCGAAAATGTATACATACTTCACAATAACAAACTACGTGTAAAAAATGGGCAAATTGTATGGCTTAAGACCTTTCCCCTGGGGATGTGGGGGGTCATATTATATCCAAAGGCATAGTTATTGGACCTTTCAACTATGATGAGCAAAATGGTTATCTCAAAATTTTGATCGGACGACTTTGGGAAAAATAGGGCGGGGGAGGGGGCCAGGTTACCCTCCAATATTTTTGGTCACTTAAAAAGGGCACTAGAGCTTTTAATTTCCGTTCGAAAGAGCCCTCTCACGATATTCTAGGACCAGTGGGTCGATACAATTAAACATGAGAAAAAATCTAATACTTTTAGGGGATGTTTCCCCCTTTTTTCGAAAATCAGGCAAATTTTCTCAGGCTCGTAGTGTTTAATCGTTAAGACTAAACTCAACGAAACTTGTATATTCAAGATCAGCATCATAAGCCGATTCTTTTCATATATCTATTGGTATAAAAATTTCATTTTTTAGAGTTTCGGTTACTATTGAGCCGGGTCGCTCCTTACTTACAGTTCGGTACCACGAATTGTTTGATTTGAATTGTCTTTCCTTTATTTTCTAAATTAATACTAGCAGTAATATCATTATGCGCAGTAATACGATCATTTACGATTAACACTTTTCTTGTTTAGCCCGCCTTGAACGATGGATTGGTGGTCTCTTTGACTGGTCTCGTCAACAATGGGTTTGGGGTGCTCAAGGAGCACCAGTCTCCTACCTGAATTTTGGTCAGCTCGTACCAGCAAATGCTATGAACTGGCACTGCATTTTCATGGATCCACTGCAAGAATACAACTGGAACCACAAACTATGTGTTAAGCGTCTCCATTACATATGTGAAACGTCATTGACAAAAGTTGGATCCGCAAAAAGACATAATCCATTAAGAAATGTTGCAACAACAACAATTGCAACTACAAACTCGTTACAGCGCTAATATACTTTTTATGACTGATCTGGGCGATTATTTCTCCATCTCTCACTACTTAGAGCTTCCTCTTTGACTTACGTTCAGCAATATCGTAAATCTGAACAATTAAAGGATTGCTGAAAGTCCTGTAGAAGTGTTCAAAAAACAACAATAGTTTTTTTCTTTTCCTTCTTTGTGATGTAGTATAAAGTTTAAAAATAAGCAAAAAAGGAACGCTAAAAAATTCCGAAATTTTAAAAGGTAAAAAAGCCTTACTGGATGGAAGTGACTAGCTACATTCGGCAGAAAACTAAACATTGAAGTTCCATTGATTTCAATATTTTAAGAGAGAGCTTGTTGACTGGCTCAGTGCAATTCTGTGGCTCCCAACTTAATTTTGAACTATTTGTATAACAGTGTTGCAGTTTGAACTGCTTACGTAACAGTGAGTTCAAAATTGCCGAAAAGCTATTTGAAACTTTATAATGATGGAAGTTGTTAGAGATATATGATCAAATATGAAGTATAATTTGCTTTGCCATGTGGGGGGGGGGGGGGGGGGGGCAACGATGTAATTCTTAAAAATCATTGTTAATATTAAAAGGTCATTTAGGAACATTAGCTAAGACTTAATCTTAACAAGGAATATTTACGAGGTATTAAACCATTACAAAAACTTATACGAAATACGTTTTACCTAAAATGGGGATACAGTTTTCAAGTATGCAAAGTTAAAGCTCGTATTTGTTAGTGCATTCAAGAAACAAAATCTATTTCGTAGATTGATCAAGATTTTTAAGCAGTTGCTGCAGGGCTTTACAAGCAGCTGACGTCTTTTCCTAGCAACAGTGAGCCACATCCAATTGCTTTTGTTTTGGTTTATTATTCTCAGCTTTTATCGTAGGAATTATGCTTCTTAAAGCTGATTTTATACTTGAAGTTGACATTAAAATTAGTTGCGGTATCTTAAGAATCATTATATAAACAAATCAATTCTACTTTAGTAACGAAACAACTGAAGCATACTTTCGTAAGTTACTTTTTTTGACTTGGCCCATTCCAGATAACTTGAAAGAAATAAAGTTTGTAAAAATAGACTAAAAACGTAGATAAAAAAAGAGAACATACCAAAATAGTGAATTTTAAATTTGTTTCGATTTTTCTACAAAAAGGGAATTTTTTCTCTAAGCCACTGTAATAGCAAAGTGGAGCTTCGCATAATGACTTTTACACCCATTGTAGATTAGAAGTAGCTAGCACGTGAAGGCTTTTTTTGCATGTTTAAATTTGCTTTTGTGAAGTCGAACAATTTGAAAAAAAATATAAAATAGAATCTTCCCTGTTATTCCTGTCGTTACGAGCCTTATTCCTTCCGAATCTCAATTTTAAATATCAAAACGTATATTGACATATTTGTTGAAACTTTCTACATTGTTTCTTTTTTTAATTTAATTTTTTAACATTTTAGCTTAATTTTTTAAATCCTCTATAATGCTCAAATCTTCACATGCAACTCATTATTTTTTAGATATGTTTGTCTGACTTTTGTCGGGGTTATTACTCAACGGTTATGTATGTTATATTGTCGACTAATACTATGATGCAATGTTCTTTGATGTACTCCAATCTTTTTTCTATCAGTAAGTTATTAATACTTAAAGATTTAAGCCTCGTTGAAAACTCAACTAGTCCAGAGAATCAAAATTTGGAATACGAACTTTTCTAAAGAAAACGAAAAAAAATATATATAGGCTATAGCATGATCAGAAACGGTGACTTCTCAGCAAACCAAAACTGAATACTGAATAAAATTATAAATATGTCTAAAAAAAAATTGTAAATACATTAACAATTTTTCAAAAAAAAAAAGTTTCAAAGGAAAATCCAGAGCTCATTCATCAAGTTTAAAGAGAATCTGCCTAAAGAATATTCTACAGCCTGCCATCTATATAAAATAATAACAGATGGCAAGGTAAAATCCAAGTTAATAGACATCATACGTTTTACGTATGATACGTATCATACGTATAAAGACATGTTACGTTTAAAGAAAGAATAGGAATGAATAAAACAAAAACAAGGAATTGAAGAAAAAGGAACAGTTAAAAATAGCAAAATAAAAAGAGGTTTTCTCACCAAAATTTAATATTCCTGAAGAAAAGTAGGTAATGGGTAAAAATAAAATTCTCTTGCAGCTATATAGGTTGAACAATATTACATACACACAAATATATAGATGTTTAGGTTATATGCAAATAAGTAAAAGACACTAATGAAAGTAAAAGAGTAAAATCATAAAATGAAACAGCAGGTAAAATCGTCTATTAGATTAAGCTATTTACATGTTAACATTGTTGACTGTATATTCAAAATATTTTACTGAGAACATTTGTCTACAGAGAATACTTATTATTTTTCTGAGATACATTTCAGTCTATGTATTTTGTTATATATACAATTAACGAATTATTTTATGCATTCTTAGTATGTCTATTTCAAATCCAGAAAGGAATGTAAGATTATTACCAAGGATTTAAGGAAACTAATTTGGTTCCAAAAGTGAGGAGGGGGAGGACAGTTCATAAATATCTTAATTAGAAGATTTAAACAAAATTTTAGAAACCCAATATTGCGAACACTGTTAGTAGGAGAAATATTAAATTTCAATATAAACACCAATTATCTTAAACTGAATCTTGCACGCCTTGAATCCCCCACATACGACCTTGATAATTATGGTAAACTATGAAACAGAAGCCGCTAGAAAACAATAGTTTTAAAGGATTTGACAGTGTAAGTTGTAAATTACTTTTTATTGAGAATTGATTTTTTTACGCAATACTATTCCAATATATTTCGTTCTCAGTATAATTCTTACTTAATCGCTTTTAAGGTCATTGCTCATAAGAAATTGCTCTGCATAAAAGAATATATTATAAATGAGGAAAATATAAGTTATCCAACTTGATTTTACATCTTCAGCTGTATTATGTATTGAAAATTGAAAACTGAAAATTGAAAGATACCTTGATGTAGTCACACAGGGCGTCCCCTTTAAAATTGTCTTCTTTGTCCTTATACATTTTGATTTTCCATTTGTTGGTTTTAAGCTCCTTTGCAACAAGTCCACATTTTGTCATAAATTCAATAAACTCCTTCTCGGACATGTCCAAAGGTAGGTTACTGACATAGACTTTTGTATTCTGAGCATCTTCAATCTCAAACCAAGCTGAAAATAGATCTTAGATAATTTAAGCTAAATATTACACGCTTGCATTCATGTGAGACTTGAAAAATAAATGTAACATTGGTGCGAAGGGCCTGAGAGGGGAAGGCAAAATGACAACTGTCACCCCAAGGGCTAAAAGCATCTATAAGAAAAAAACTGCGAAATGCTTTAATATTCAATTTTTATTTTATTTTAAGCCCTTGACACCCGACACAGGGGTGTCTAGGAAGTTCTCTTTCTTGTGAAAAGTTATACGTCCCGGATATTTCCTTCTTTTGCTCCACAATGCGTATATATGAAGTTTAACCCTTTCAGCCCTGAATTTTTTTCCTGCATAAGAAAATTCAGATTTTCTAGTATAGGGCTCATTTCAACCTTAGAAAACTTATGGCTGTGTTAGAAAACCGTCGGAGCACATTTTCTTAGAAATATAGATCCCTGTTAAATGACAGTAATGGGACTAGAAGGGTATACCAGCAAGACAACTTCGTTTATACGAAAAATACAAAAAAGGCACAAAACATATGCACAAAGTCAAGTTTCAAACCCAGTGAACATGGTACATCTTGAAGCAATTCCTGTCTTGGTTTAGACAGAGCACAACCTCACATTTCTCACAACGAATCTGTGAAACGCCTATTTTTCCTTTTGGGCACTTTTCATAGCGGCACTGGGCCTCCTGAACTTCTAAATGTACAGGGAAGTGATTTACTCGGTCATACCGGACGCTTTCGATCGGGTAAGTTGTCGGGAAGCAGTAGGTCGGGACGGCAAATGAGCCAGAGAATTCTCGGCATCTTGTTGCTGGTGAGGACGATCAGCTCTTCGTTTAAAGATCTGCTCCTTATATTCATATTTCAGTAGTACTTTTTGCAATTTTGTTCTGGAACTCGAAAAGTGACACTGGTTTATATGTGGGATCATGTTGCTCAAAGCGACGGTACTCAAGCCAGCTGTTGCAGATGATGACATCAATAAAGTGAAAAAAGGTCTTAAGGGTCCCCTTTTTCGTCTTTGTTTCAATTTGATACAAGGCGACGAGATGATCCAGCTTGTCTACTCCTCCCATGTTGCGGTTGTAGTGACCAATAACTTCAAGTCTTTTCACATCAACCTTCTCCTTCTTCTCGTTACTCTATCTTTTCACGAATCCGCCTGCCTTTGCATCGCAGTAGTTCGATGCCATGCTTACTGTGCTGTTGTCAAACCAACGCACAAGGACGAGTCCCTTTTCAATGTCACTAGCTTCGTCCCACGACCATCGTCCTTTCTTCCTAAGATCCTTCTCATCTGCAAGCTTTGCTTTGGCTATCCTATCCTTTCTGATAGTTCCTGCTGCCAAGAAGCCATCTGCTGTCAACTTTTCAAGCAGTGGTGACGTTGTAAAGTAGTTGTCAAAATACACTTTGTGATAGACATGCTTGTCAATTTTCTCCAGCAGACTAAGAACCATGGATCCTCCCAAACCTCCAGCTGTTCCTCTGTGCTCCTCCCCTTTCTCTCATAAACTTCAAAGTCATACATGATACCGGAAGAGCCACAGAGAATTAAGTTTTTCACCCCCCACGGTCTTGGCTTTGACTTAATGTATTGCTTCATCCTCGTCTGGCCTTTGAAGGGGATCATCTGCTCGTCTACACATAGGTTTTCCTCCCTTTCAAGATCCAAGCACCGCACTTTAACAAGGGATAACAAAGGCTTGACTTTCCATAACGCACCATTTTCGTTCCTATCCTCTTCGGACGAAAAGTGGTAATTGTGATAATTGTGGTTCCGTAATCTGTGATATCGATCTCTTGGAAGTGTTCTTGCGACTCTTGGAAGAAAGTACTTTTTGTTCCAGTAAAATCGTATCTTTGGAAAATTCAGGGATCCCATAAGGATTGAGATACCAACCCTTTGGCGTATCTCTCGGGCCAGACCTTTGCCTTTGACTGCTATAGTTTTACCTTGTTCCTTCATATGGTACAAGTCCGTCTTTTCAGCTATAGTCTCAAAAAACTCAAGCGGAATATACTTGTAGAAGTATTCGACAGGAGTAAGCCCCTCAGTCTGAGGGTCATCGAACCCGTAAGTAAGCCTTTCTTCTCTTTCCTCGAAAGGAATACCCCTGAAGTTGTAAGTAATCGTTTTCCTCTATCTATTTTAAGGGTTCTTTGGCTGCTGTGCCGCCAATTACAATCTATTCCTGGTAATAAAAAGAGGTTCGTCATCTTAATCCTCATTTTCAAGCTCTTCCTCAAGTTGAAGACTCAGTGTCTCTAGCAGTCTTGGTTCAGCAGACTCGTCTTCATTCTCAGGAGATAGCTGCTGCTGTTTCGGGAAATATTCTTCATCCTAACCATCAGAGTAAGAAAGCTAGGACAAATCTGAATTCTCATCAAGACTAAAAAAATAAATCCACAGCTTCCTTCTGAGCTACCTTTTTGTACAATGGTTGACTGTTTCGCGTTGTCCTTGCAGGTCTGTCAGAAGATCCTTGACCTCTCTCTTCATCCATCTGAAATGAAAGTAATAGGTATGAAATGATCGACAGATCATGTTTCTTTGAACGTTCAAATCTACATTACGACATCTACGAAACACTCGGACCCGTTCCCGTCATTTGACGAACGATGGCATTCAGCCCTTGTAGTCCCAGTCTTGTCATTTGACATACAATGACTTGTGAAAATCCTGACAGCTCAATAGATGGCACTAGTCACTAAATAGAACTCTCATTGATTAGTTGCGGCTATCTAGTTTTTCATGATATTCCAAAAGTAGACAAATAAATGACATGCCTACTTGAATTTCTAACTAGAAACTACCTACCTCTAACAGACTTTTTCCCACTTATTTTCTAATTAAATTTTCGTCCACTCCAACGTTCCAAACAAAACATGTGATACATCAATAGATCGGTAGATGTCTCAAGAATACAAAGAGCATGGTTTTGGTTACCACTTTTCACAGTAGATAACATCTGGTGAGCAAAAATTAGCCATCCGTCATTTGACGAGTTCCGGGGCGAAACGGTTAATGCTCTCAATTTAGGTGAAGGTTTGCCTGAAGGGGTTGCAGGGACTTGCACCATTAGTGAATTATGCTGATAACATGTGTCAACTTTGGACGTTTAAGTAACAAAATCAACCCCGTATTTGTAATCAGAAGGCATGGAAACCCTTGAAAATCATTTTTAGTGAAGGCAAACTAGAGAGAGGGAGGTAAAGGCCTAAGGGCCTCACTTGGAGCCATTCAATCATTCAAAAATGAAAATGCTTGGATGACTCTGATCATACCCAGTGGTTCTATGCTGGGTCCTAAGATCATTCAGATTGATAATACGTGTATTACTCTGATTTCAACAGTAAGTAACGACGTCCGTCGTCAGGCGTCACCTTGGAACCATCAACAATACAGTTAGAAAATCCTTGTACTTGGCCTACTCGGGTTTCAAAAAGGTACAACCGTGCCCACCTTTCCATTAAAAAAATGAGAAAAGAGAAAAGAGGGTTGAGAGGGAAAGGGTCTAAGAGCCTCATTTTAGGCTCTCAGTCATGCAGATTATATATTTTGTAGGGATTCCCTTTGAGCCTTACAATCATACAGACTGAAAATTTTTGTATTATTCTGATTTCTACGTCTGTAAGATATTCCCCTTTTTTTCACTAAAATGTGTGTATAAACCCTGTTTTATACGCGTTATCAATTTAGGGTCCTTTCCCATGAGGCTACAATTAACCTGTTTTCCTAGAAGGCCCGTTTTTGGATATTTTCGTTTTTCTGGTTTCGACTCTTAATACTAGAACTAATACTATTAATTTGCGATCGAAGGAGGAACTACCCTGTTCCTATGACCATTCGTTCCATGCGATGAGGCCGAGAAAATGGGAATTAATTAAAGACTAATACTTAGGAAATACATCGCTCTTTACTATGCCAATGTTATAGCGTTAACTATGATATTCCCTGAAAGATCAGGAGTTGAAAAAGGTGCAACATGTGAAGTTGGGTGTGGATTAGAGGATGTTATGGTCAAGGGCCTCAGTTTTGACCCTCCAGTCAAGGAAATGAAAAATCCTTGCACAATTTTAGCAAAATGTAATTTATACGCTATTTATGGAAATTTACTAAACTTAATTTGATTTTCAGCGTCTTTATTGAAGTAGTAGCCGCAGATTTTCAACCAACAATCTCAGATAGCCCCTTATGTACCAACTTCGGCTTAAATCAAACCACGTTTGCGAAATATGCTCTTTGAGTTTGTTTTGCTTTTATTGTGTCTTGTTTTTTTTTTAGGATTTTTATCATACGATATTTATGACTATTATTTCATCATATGGACCATTCTTTAAATGATCCCTGAATGATCATGAGACAAAAACAAAAACAAAAAAAAACATTATATATGCAAAAGAGAAAGTTAGGGGGCAAAATAACATAACTTTCGAAATATGGTTCTGATTCTTCAGAATATGGGCACTCCGAAAAACAGAGGAAGATTTGCTAGACGTTTTCCAGAGAAATTGCCAACGGATTGTTTTGGGTACCTGACTGACTGACCATATTTCAAACAGTAGGCTGTACGAAAAGTGTTGTTCAATCCCGTTTTCTAGGGCTATAATGAGAGAAAGGTTGAGATGGCTAGGGCATGTTCTGCGGATGAGGAACGACATATTGACGGATATTGCCTTTTCGGCCAATTATCTAGGGCTAAAGGGAAAAAAGATCGTCCTCGGTTTGGTAGGGAGGATGTCGTAATTAAAAATTTAAGGGAAATGGGAACTTCCTTGGAGGGTGCAAAGAGGGAGGCTTTGAATAGATTGGGAAGGAAGAGGAGCGTGCGTAGCTGTGCTGGTCTCAGGTGGCTTGGTACTGCGGTGAGTTGTTAGTAGTAGCAGTAAGGGTGACAATATAAAGACAAATCGAAAAAATAATGCGAATATGTGAGCTTATTCTCTCCCCCCCCACTTAAAATAAAATTACAGGAAGGGCATATCTTTGTCTAGACCATGCAGCTGGTAATATTTATCTTTTTTTATATTTTTTGTATCTCTTCATCCAGACAGTTCAGGTATAAGATGTACAGAAAAAAGGAGCCGAGGATGGAACAGCTGTATCTTTCATTAGCAGGTAATTTTAAATAGTCCAGTTTTAATCCTTTTCTATCCTTGCACCAAATCTTTTTTTCTCAATTAGAGAGATACAATAGAATCTAGCAACTTTCTGACAATAAATTATAGTGCAAAGAAAAACTCTCTAAAGAAAGGGAGGCAAAAGATGACAAAGACGTTGAAGAGTCAGCAGTGCCAAAATAAAAACAAATTTTGTTATGCTCCTCATACACAAATAACAAGTCCGATTGAACTGATATCGCAACGCTATATTAAAAAGAACACAATATAAATTATTCATATTATCTTAATTATTAATAGCTTTGGGTCAGCCAGGGCGTTGCCCAAAAGAGGAATTTAATTCAAAACCGGAATATCGTTGCATGTTCTCTATATGGCAAAGGGATTAGACTTATCACTTAAAGTTATATAGATTAGTCACTGGACCAGAACAGAAATTTAAACTAATTATCAGAAAAAGACTTCCAGTTTTTCTGGCACTTTGATATTAGGTTTACTTTAGGGTATACTAAATCAAAAGAAAAACTGTCACTCTTACCAAATATAATGACTTTAACCTTGTGTTGCAGATGCTCAAGTACTATACAGGGTGTCAAATAAATCCTGAGACGACTACACATTAAAAAAAAAATCTAGTTTGGGATAGATTTTTTTTTTTTAACTGATACCCATTGACCTTGAACGGACGAGAAACGGCTTCAAAATTTCGAATGAGAGTTCCTCATATGATGCTACACATTAGGTGGAACCAAAACAGAATATATCTGAAAGGTTTCTTTTTGGGAAATACTTCAGTCAAATATTCCAAACTGACAAACATGGTTTGGCAAGTTCACGAACTACTAAACTGACTCGATTTCCTCTGGGTTTCAGACATTTTTAACTTTCGATGGAACTTTTTCTTTAAAGAGCTGCCCTTCAAATTTTAAAGTTGGTTCAGAACCATCGTTAAAGAGGCGCCAGGGTTTTATATAATAGTTGTTAAACTCAATCTTCAATGGAATTAACTATAAAATAGAATAAATTTTGACGAACCCTTGTTATTGCCAAAAAGACAATATCGTTCAACCAAAAGCCAATCAATCATCAAACGTTTTCTAGTACAAGTAAGAACAGGATCCAGCACTATTTAAACTAAATAATAAAAAAAAGCCTGTAACAGTGTCTATTTGCAACTTTGAGAATTTTGATTGATTTATTTCTTCTTTTTTTTACGAATAAATGAGGGTGAAGAGATGATGTTAGCAAAGAGAAAATCGATCAAATTGATAGCTTCATCTGCATAGGTAGCAAAATTAGTAAAGCTCGTGGACGCAGTGAAGATGTAAAAAGTAGAATAGTCAAGCCGCATAGTGTTGTTTGGCACTGAAATAAGTTTGGAAGAATAGGAAGATGAGTTTGGGAACTAAGATTAGAATATTGGAGGGCATGGTCATGACAGTGGTCAAGTGTGGATCTGAAGACGTCAGCGCTTCGAAAAGCAAAGAAATATTTGTTAAGTGTTTTCCAAAGGAAGTGTCTGAGGGTAGCTTTAGGTTTTCGTTTGACTGAGCGTACATTAAACAGCAAGCTGTACGAAATATGCTGTTCAATTCCACTTTCTTGAGCTATAATGAAAGAAAGGTTAAGATGGCTTGGCAAAGTTTTATGGATAAAGGATGACAGCTAGACAAAGATCGGGCTTTTGGCCATTCATCTGGGGCATAACAAAAACAACGCGTCCTAGAAAGCCAGGGGAGAAGTTCATGAGAAAGAGTTGGAGAAGGGTCAGGGAGGGGGGATGAAGAGTGAAGCTCAGAATAAAATGGAATGGAGAACGTGTGGACAGCTGAGTTGCCCTCAGGCGACTTGATGTTACAGCGGATAGGTTGGTAGTAGTAGCAGCAGAATGTTTTGAACGTTATGACAAATGGTGTGAAAATTAGAAACTAGTGACATTTTCGCTTCTGAAGCTTGTTTGCTAATTCTTCGATTGCAGACTCATGCTCAATGTACTTCAGGATTAAGCAGGCACCACTAACTTCATATGATAACTGTTTTTTTTTGTTTTTTTTTTATTCTTTAATATTATTTGATGATGATAACAATGTCTCACAAAATATGCTGACGAAATATTGGCAGCAGGGCAATCACTGGACTTTTTATGTTGCTAGGAGTGCGATGATAGTAGAGTTTCTGTAGACGTCTCACTAGTGAGGTAGCTCCATTAAGTTTGAATAGTATCCCAGTTCAGCCTCCTCCATTTAGCTTTTTCCCAACACTTTTCCACGCCCGTGTTGAAGGAATTGAAGATTTCTCACTGATCGGTCGGTATTAAAAATGTTCCAGAGGAGAACAGCACGGACAGACAAAAGTTTCGTCCCCCTATCCTTCAACACCAAGAAAGGTTCACCTCTTGCCTGCGATCCCTTGTATCCCTTGGAATGACGAGATTCCTTGATACCTTAGCAGACCACTGGGAAAGATAAGACTCGTATTATCGGAGTCAAGCAGTTTTAGTGCCATGATCACATCGCTCTATACCCTCTTGCATGCCAGAGCTGGCAACATCAGAGCCTTAATGTAGTCCTCGTAGAGCGTTGCACGCTTTTAAAGCATTGTCAACTGTTGCATGTTCATTACTCATTTTTTAGCACAAGAGTAGGACTAATCTCGTTTTAGCACTGATTTAAGACTTATCCCGTTTTTTCAGCACGTCCCCTAACTTCTGTAGCTTAAACTTAGCTTAGATTCGTGCCAAAGTCAGGAAAAAAGCTAATTTTAGCACTAACTCAAGACTCCGCTCATATTTACAACTAGTCTGTAAGCATCGTGAAATTAGCTTCAGGACTTATACGCTTTTGGCACCACGTTGCCGGGACTCCATAGCTTGGACTAAGCATGTTTTTGTAGTGATTCATGACTTGACTCGGTTTTGCAGAGAAGCTGTCTACAGCTTAGACCTGCCTCTCTTTCCCACTGAGATTTTGAACCATTACATGATTCCAATTAAAACAAGGTGCAAAATGTTTTCTTGTCAACTAAAAAGTTAGCGGTGAAGGGATGGGGATCGATGGGTCCCAGGTCCAATATGTACCTCCAATCATACAGATTTAAATACTTTGCATGATTTCCACTTTAACAAGATGCATTATTTTCTACCATAGTGTAGGTGTGAAAACGGGCCAAGATTATAATTCAAGGTCCTTGCCCTTGAGGTTGCATTGGCTGACCCACCAATCCCCCAAAATGCACATTTTTGGATCTTCAGATCGTTTTGAGAGAAATGGCTATCTCAAAATTCTTCAATAACAGAGACGTAGGCATGAATACACTTTGGGCAATCGGCCAAATTCGGAAAATAGAAACCAGACAATTTTTTTTATAAAACATTATGATTTGAGGAGAAAAAAAAAATGTGAGAACAAATTCTGGTAGGAATAATGAGTCTGTATTCCCCCTTCCCCACCAAAATTTTTCTCAACAGCCAATGAAATTTGGACAGCATCAATTACAGCTTTCAACTAAAGAAAAGTTTTAACGTTATTTTAAGACAGTTTGTACTTCCTTAACAAACACTTTTAGTAAAATTTTAAAACTCAAAACTTTCTGGCCGGAACCCTTTTATCTCAAAAATATATTAATTTAATAATTGTTGATTTACATGTGTCTAGTATTTTTTGTGCATTGAACATAAGTTGCTGACAGCGAAGTACAGCCGTCAATCCTTACCAATTAGGAAACCTACTGGCCTTCAAGTCGAACCTGAAATTGATCACAAAAACATCTTGCTAGCATCTCATCCTTATTTCTTTTGACTGAAATGACTGTGAAGTTTTCTATAAATGCTTATCACAATATCCAAATGAGATCCAATGCTATTTATCTTTTATAATGCCAAATTACAAAGCATATTTTAACAGATAGTCAAACTAGTTTTCACGGTGTTATTCGCCATTTGTTGATTTAAATAGTTATTATTAAACATCAAAAAGATACGTTTATTCAACCGGGTCCGCTCCACTGCTTACAAGGCTTCGTCACTTTTTAACTTCTTTTCAGACGGAAGAAAGTCGTGAATGAAATAACAATGAAATACATGGGGAAATCTAGCAGCCCACAACGTTGCGATCAGCTGGAAACCATTAGCTATTGAATCTAAATTTTGAATAGATATCATTTTGATATAAACATAATTTCAGTGCAAAACTTACAGAAAGTGTTGGAATGCTGGACTGGCCACCGAAGATTATATTATCTTAAAATTTATATTATCTCAAATCCTTCTGAAGAACAAACTTTTATTGAGAAAAAAGCGACAAAAAAAAAAAAAAAAAAAAAAAAAGAAGATAAAGACGAATTTGAATAGCTTCTTAAACTACATGCAGTTTTAGGGATTTCAGAGTCGAAACTAAAAATAAAATATTATCCATTGCTTATCGTTATCTGTTATCGGTACAGAAGTGTCAAAATGGTACAGCTACACAGGCATGTAGAGAAAAAGGCTCTCGCTCACTTTTTTTCTCTACATACATGTTGACAGATTTTCCCGATAATGCCAATTATAATTCATACGATTCACTTGCTTTTGTGTGTTTTTTTTTTCAGTTTATCCCTTCGCCAATAAAAATATAATATCCGTACAAATGCAGGATTTCCCTATTTATTTTAGGGACTACTCCCATGAGCGACTACTCACCATGGTGACTACTCACCATGAGCATAGGTATGGTGGTAGAGCAAATAAAAGAAACCATTTCCTTCAATACAATTTCTAAATGAACGTAAATGTGCCATATAAACTCTTAAAAGGATACTACCTCCTTTAACGCTATCATAAACGCTCACAGCACTAAAGTTTGAGTTTTTATAGCTCAAGACTGAACATTCTAATGCATGAACAATATGATTAAAAGTTTAAATTGTTTAACACAATGCTCATAAAATATCACACACAATGATCATAGGCAGCGCTAGCAGCAGCGCGCTAGCGCTGCCTAAGTAAAGAACGATGTGGGCACAATGTGTTTTTTTTTCTCCATACCCGGCCACTTCGTAAAAAAGGTGTTGTCGTAGAAGGCTAAAAAAGAGCTCATTCGGTTGGAAATTGGTCTGGTTAGTGTCCTTTTTAATAGTCAAAAGTGATTGGAGGACAGATAGCCCCCCCCCCCACGTCGATCATTCCCCCAAACACATCCAATCAAAATTGTGAGAGAGCCATTTTGTTCAGCGTAGTTGATTTCCAGATAGAAAATGTGTTTTTGAGGAGGACACTCCCCCACAACCCTCAGGGTAAGGGTTTTAAGTTAAGCCCTGGGGGCATATAAGGTTTTTATAGAAGGCGTTGTCGTAGAAACTTCAAAACAGGCACACTCGATTGGAAATTCAAAGGGCTAGTGCCCTTTTTAATAGTCGAAAGTGATTGGAGGGCAACTAGACCCCCCCCTCCCGTCATTAACCCAAACACATCCAATCAAAATTGTGAGATAGTCATTTTGTTCAGCGTAGTTGATTTCCAGATAGAAAATGTGTTTTTGCGGAGGACACTCCCCCACAACCCTCACGGTAAGGTTTTTATGTTAAGCCCTGGGGGCATATAAGGTTTTTATAGAAGGCGTTGTCGTAGAAGCCTCAAAACAGGCTCATTCGATTTGGAATTCAGAGGGCTAGCGCCCTTTTTAATAGTTGAAAGTGATTGGAGGGCAACTAGCCCCCCACGCCCATCATTACCGCAAACACATCCAATCAGAATTTTGAAATAGCCATTTTATTCAGCGTAGGCTAGTTGATATCCAGATAGAAAATATGTTTTTTAGGAGGACACTCCCCCACAACCTTCAGGGCAAGGGTTTTAAGTTATGTCCTGGGGGCATATAAGGTTTTTATAAGAAGGCGTTGTCGTAGAAACTTCAAAATAGGATCATTCGATTGGAAATTCAAAGGGCTAGTTCCCTTCTTAATAGTCGAAAGTGATTGAGGGGAACTTGCCCCTCCCCCACGCCCATCATTCCCCCAAACACATCCAATCAAAATTTTGAGATAGCCATTTTGTTCAGCGTAGTTGATTTTCACATAGAAAATATGTTTTTGAGGAGGACACTCCCCCACAACCCTCAGGGCAAGGGTTTTAAGTTATGACCTGGGGTATATAAAGTTTTTACAGAAGGCGTTGTCATAGAAACTTCAAAAGGGGCTCATTTGATTGGAAATTCAAAGGGCTAGTACCCTTTTTAACAGGCGAAAGTGATTGGAGGGCAGCTAGCCCCCCCCCACGCCCATCATTCCCCCAAACACATCCAATCAAAATTTTGAGATAGGCATTTTGTCAGCGTAGCTTATTTCCAGATAGAAAATATCTTTTTGAGCAGGACACTCCCCCACAACCCCCTCGGGGCAAGGGTTTTAATTTATGCCCTGGGAGCATATAAGGTTTTTATTGAAGGTTTTGTCGTAGAAACTTCAAAACAGGCTCATTCGATTGTAAATTCAAAGGGCTAGTGCCCTTTCTAATAGCCGAAAGTGATTGGAGGTCAACTAGCCACCCCCCCCAAGCCCATTTTTCCCCCAAAAACATCCATTAAAAATTTTGAGACAGGCATTTTGTCAGCGTACCTGATTTACAGATAAAAAATATCTTTTTGATAAGGACACTCCCCCACAACCCTCGGGCAAGGGTTTTAAGTTATGCCCTGGGGCCATATAAGGTTTTTAATAGAAGGCGTTGTCGTAGAAACTTCAAAACAGACTCATTCGCTTGGAAATTCAAATGGCTAGTGCCCTTTTTAATAGTCGAAAGTGATTGGAGGGCAACTAGAACCCCCCACTCCCATCATTAACCCAAACACATCCAAGCAAAATTGTGAGAGAGCCATTTTGTTCAGCGTAGTTGATTTCCAGATAGAAAATATGTTTTTGAGGAGGACACTCCCCCACAACCCTCAGGGTAAGGGTTTTAAGTTAAGCCCTTGGGGCATTTAAGGTTTTTATAGGAGGCGTTGTCGTAGAAACTTCCAAACAGGCTCATTCAATTGGAAATTCAAAGGGCTAGCGCCCTTTTTAATAGTTGAAAGTGATTGGAGGGCAACTAGCCCACCACGCAGATCATTCCCGCAAACACATCCAATCAGAATTTTGAAATAGCCATTTTGTTCAGCGTAGGCTAGTTGATTTCCAGATAGAAAATATGTTTTTTAGGAGGACACTCCCCCACAACCGTCAGGGCAAGGGTTTTAAGTTATGCCCTGGGGGCATATAAGGTTTTTATAAGAAGGCGTTGTCGTAGAAACTTCAAAACAGGCTCATTTGATTGGAAATTCAAAGGGCTAGTTCCCTTCTTAATAGTCGAAAGTGATTGGAGGGGAACTTGCCCTGCCCCACGCCCATCATTCCCCCAAACACATCCAATCAAAAATTAGAGGTAGCCATTTTGTTCAGCGTAGTTGATTTCCAGATAGAAAATATGTTATTGAGGAGGACATTCCTTAACAACTCTCAAGGTAAGGGTTTTAGGTTATGCCCTGGGGTATATAAAGTTTTTATAGAAGGCGTTCCCATAGAAACTTCAAAAGGGGCTCATTTGATTGGAAATTCAAAGGGCTAGTGCCGTTTTTAATAGTCGAAAGTGATTGGAGGGAAACTAGCCTTCCCCCGCGTCCATCATTCCCCCAAACATCCAATCAAATTTTTGAGATAGCCATTTTGTTTAGCGTAGGCTAGTTGATTTCCAGATAAAAAATATGTTTTTGAGAAGGACACTCCCCCACAACCCTCAGGGCATGGGTTTTAAGTTTTGCCGTGGGGGCATATAAGGTTTTTATAGAAGTCGTTGTCGTAGAAAATTCAAAAAAGGCTAATTCGATTGGAAATTCAAAGGGCTAGTGCCCTTTTTAATAGGCGAAAGTAATTGGAGGGCAACTAGCCCCCCCCCGCGCCCATCATTCCCCCAAACATCCAATAAAAATTTTGAGATAGCCATTTTGTTCAGTGTAGTTGATTTAGTGATAGAAAATATGTTTTTGAGGAGGATACTCTGCCACAGCCCTAAGGGCAAGGTTTTTAAGTTATGCCGTGGGGGCATAAAAAGTTTTATAGAAGGCGTTGTCGTAGAAACTTCAGAAAAGGGCTCATTCGATTTGAAATTCAAAGGGCTAATGCCCTTTTTAATACTCGAAAGTGATCAGTAATATTTTTTGTTGTTGTTGTTGTTTAGACCAGGGCACTTTGTATCGAAGGAGTTTTCTTGGGAACTTCAAAAAAGGCTCATTCGATTGGAAATAGAAAGGGATGATGCCCTTTTCAATAGTTGAAAGAGACTGGACGGCAATTTATTCCCCTTCCAGTACCCACCTCCTCTTTTCATCTGATTTATAAAAAATAAAAGTTGGCTTAAGATTAAATCAAAATTCACTGTGATAATGCTAATTACCAATAAGGCATATCAGCAGTATATCAAGAACGACTGAGGGTATTATTTTCAAACTTTCAAGGCTACTTCTGCTCTTAAAATTTAACCAAATCAAAATAGTGTAAGTGTATCCAAGCTATCAATGACAGTAAACAGATTTTTTTGCAAATGGTATCAAGTTTTCCATTTCAGGTCAACTAGAGGAGGTATGAAACGAAGTTAAACAGTACTCTTTGTGTCCAGATTTTTAAAAGGTTGTATTTTGTTAAAATTGCTGAAAATTTTTCTCCAGCATACAAATAGCAGACCGAAATACAAAGTCTTAAAAAACAAAAAGACTCAAAGTATTATTTTATTTTTCCCTGAAAAGAATATGTCAATAGCAAACGAACAGAAATTAATTAAAAAAACCTTTTCAACAAAATAATTTTTTCAAAGAAAAGTAAAGAACTCCATTAAACAAAAAATGAGCAAAAATAAAATCAAATAATCTACCAAGCAAAAAATGAGCCAAAATACAATCAAATAATCTACCAAGCTCGAAACTACCACAAATCAGCATCGATAAATAAATGAAACCCAAAACGAACAGAAATTACAATAAATATCCGAGTCAAACTCAAAACGAGCAGACATTAACATGAGTAGGGCATAAAACCCCTATGCCTTCCCAAGGCCGGAACAAAATTTGCACTTTACATAAAAAATACAAATGAATGTGCATTGTCAGTTTAATATACATTTACTGATATTTAGTAATCAAAATGTTAATACCATTTGATTTATTAAAGTTATAAAAGTAAAAACATTTATATTTTTTCAGTAAAGTGCAAATTTCACACTGGTGAATAAAAACACTTTCAATTATATAATTGTTACGATTATTGTAGTCTAAAATGCTTTCAATAACATCCTGATCATACTTAACCATGGTAGGCGAGTGGCTCAGAGGTATAGCAGAAAAGTTTCATATGCAGGCACGTTTCTGTGCTGCTGTAAAGTTTGAGGTCACCCTTTATTTTCATTAGATAAAGACAAGTTTTTTTTTCAAATCCCTCAGCCCCTTCCCCCTCCACTCCTGACACAAAATTTTGGATGTTGCTTTATTGAAAGCATTTTAGAGGGAGGCAATGACCCAACCATCCTACTTACGACTCCCCATTCATACAGATTGATAAACCTCTTGTATGGATTTAATTTATACAAGGTGGTATATATCGACCATTCGTGAATGATGTACTTAAAGTTTTTTCTATTTTTAACTTCCAAAGAGCAGAATTGGAATACTGTTGAATAATTTCTAAGATTAACTATACAAAATTTCACGTTGCTAGCATAAACAATTTGACTCTTCTTTCAGTTCAAACACAGAGAAACAGACACACTTCACAAATATATAGTGACAGATGTGTTATGACACAAAAATCACTTTTTAACATTATGAATTCAGATTTTTCTACTATTTAAGATAATATATTTCAATTTTAGGTCGTAGAACTGTTCCAACAAAAATGTAAGTTTTTTTGTTTGTTCAAATTAAGAACTTACACATGAACCACTAAATAAACTTAATATAGTTTATCTTATTTCAATTGATAGTCTATTTTCCAGTCTTTCTTTGTTTTAGTTTTTTGTTAAAAAATCTCATTTTTTCCATTACTGGGATAAAAAAAAAACTCGGTCGAAGATTCAAAAATGTAAAGGATGACCACTTAAAATTTGTAATTTGGTTCATAGCAACTAATTACGACCACTCCAAAAATAATTGTAATGACGCAGAATGTTAAATAGAACCTTTCTTACATGGTGGCTTGGGTGCTTTCTTTTCCTGAGTTGGCTTCTGTTCAGGCTCCAAAGCTTCATCTTTCAATTTTACCTGCTTCTCTGCAACGGGTTGACTTTCATCAGTGACACCATAGCTCATCTGGTATCTGGCCATGAAATCCTCATCTATCTAAAAATATTAACCTCTTTAATCCAGTAGAACACCATTTGACAACACATTTTTCAGAAACAAAAATTAATCTCATTAATCCAGTGGAACCCTGACAACACATTTTTCAGACCACAAATTGGTCGAAGCCCCCCCCCCACCCCACAAAAAGCTGGAAAACCAAAAAGGATAAAAAAATATAAAACTAAAATGTAAAAATAGAAACAAAAAAATAAAGCAATAATTGTTCAATCAAAAACTAATTGAAGTTAAAGCAAGATACTAGTCAAAACACACGAAGTATACGAAAACTACAAGAGACCGTGAGACATTCTTTGTTCTTGAAATGAAGTTTTTCTCACACTAAAAAACTCTGAAGTTGAAACTTAGAACGAACAAAATTATTACTTTCAAGATTACACAAGATATGTCTTTATAACTAGCTCCAAACATACTGATTCGTGATATGTTCAAACATTTGTAGGATTATAATAGCTAGCGCTTTAAACAAACATAAAACCTGCTATTATTACTACTATAACAACTCAATGCAGCACCAAGCTGCATGAACCCAACTTAGCTACGAAAGTTCTTTTCCCACTCATATCAAACAGTTCGTGGTAACGGACAGTAAGCAAGGAGCGACTTGGCTCAATAGTAACCGAAACTCTAAAAAACAGAATTTTGATATCAAAAGATACATCAAAAGAATCAGCTTTTTTCTGATTCAAATGTATAAAATTCATCATGTCTAGTGTTACCTATCAAAAGTTACGAGCCTGAGAAAATTTGGCTGGTTTTTTAAAGAGGGGAGAAACACCCCCTAAAATTCAAGGAATCTTAATGAAAATCACATCACCCGAGTCAGCGCGCCAAGTACCCAATTGCAGAAGTTTCAAGCTCCAATATACAAAAATGTGGAATTTTGCTATTTTTGCCAGAAGAAAGATCACGGATGCGTCTTTATTATTTTTGTTTGTTTGTTTTTCCCAGGGGTGATCGTATCAAAATAATGGTACGGGAAGATCGGGAGAGGGTGCATTCGACCGGAAATTAAAGGTTCTAGTGTCTTTTTAAAGTGACCAAAATGATTGCAGGACCACCGGCCCCCCTCCCACGAACATTTTTTCCCCAATGTTATCTGATCAAAATTTCGAGATAGCCATTTTGTTCAATATGGTTGAAAAATCAAATAATTATGTCCTTAGAGGGTAAAATAACCCCCCACAGTCCGTGGGGAGAGGCCTGTAAGTTATGACATTTGACCGTTGTTTACGTATAATATTTGTTATTGGGAAGTATACAGACATTATTCGGGTGGGGGGGGGAGATTCTGTGCTTGGGGTGGATTTTCCTAGGGAAAATATTCCTTTGGGAGCGAAATTTCTGCGGAGGGGGGGGGTTTCCAGGGGAAATTTTCCACTGGGCGGATTTGACAGAATTCCTATGCGAAAATTATTTTTAATTATCTTACATTCTCTTTGCCAACTCGATTTTGCATGCGGAGATGTCCCGGATCCCGGGGCTATTTCCCGTGTGTTTTGATTCTCGGGAAGAAATTTCCACGGAAGGGGGCATTTCCAGAGTGATCGAGAAACCGATTAAAAAATAAAGTCTTTTTCAAATGAAAGTATGCTAAGGGAAATTTTTCAGACTGAATCGTAGGCAAGAAATTTTACGAGGAGGGGAGATTTTCAGCAAGGATGGAACTGTCTGGAGAGAAAATCATACCACCAGACTCAGCACATCACATAACCCATTTGTAGAGGCTTCAAGCTCCTATCTACATAAATGAGGAATTTTGTAAGTTTTGAAAGAAGAAGGATAACGGATGCGTGTTTATTTGGTTTTTTTTAATCCTTTTTCCAGGGGTAATCGTATCGAACTAATGGTAATAGAAAATTAGGACAAGGCTCATTCAGACGGAGATTAACAGTTCTAGTGCTCTTTTAAAGTGACCAAAAACATTGGAGGGCAACTAATCACCCTCCCATGCCCCCTTTCCCCAATGGCATCCGATCAAAATTTTGAGAGAGACATTTGGTTCAGTTATTAAACCTTTGAAAGGTTTAATAATTACGCCTCGGGTGATGAAGTGACCCCCGCAGCCCCTGGGAAAAGGGTTTTAAGTTATGCAAATTGCCCGTTGCTCACACACAGCATTTGTTACTGGGAAATAAATGGAAACTTTGCTGGAGGAGGAGGAATCTCGGCGGTATTGATCTCCCAGGGGGGAATTTTCCGTGGGGGAGGAAAGTTTCCGGTGAGAATTTTCTAGGGAAAATTTTGTACAGGGGGGGGGAGCCTTGTAATAAAATTTGCTCATTATTTAAATACAGTATTTGTTATTGGGAAACATGCATAAACTTTTTGGAGGGAGAGATTCTCCAGGAAAATTTTCCACGGAGAGGGGGGGGGGGATTTGTTGCACGATTGGGCTATCAGCAATTAACTATTTACTTTATCAATTAGAAATTTAACTATCAGAAATTAAATTTTAAAAAAACAACATTTTTTTTCAATGAAAGTAAGGAGACTTTTTTAAGGGGAATTATCCGGAGGAAATTTTCTTGAGAGAATTTTTAGCAAAGAGTAAATTGTCCGGGCAGGAATTTTTTGGTTAGGATTTTACTCGTGAAGCATTTTATATTGAGGAATTTTCTAGGGCAGGAATTTTTCGTGGGGGAAGGATTTTCCGGGGATATTTAACACGGAAAGGAGGGGCGGATTTCCCGGCATGATTCGAAAAAGATCAGACCTAAATAAAAAAACTAGCTTTTTCAACTGAAAGTAAGGAGCAACATTGGAACGTAAAATGAACATAAATTATTACACAGATAAGGAGGGCTGAGCCCTGTTCAAACCCTGCTCGTTGCGCTGAAGTATTTTAGTACTTTAAAAAAGCTTCTTATTCAAATTTAACGGGAATTGTGTTTCAGTGTTCGCTCTAAAAAAAAAAATTGAGAAAGAAGTAAAACTTTAGCGTAGAGAGCAATGGTTAAAAAATGGGTAGCCCCTCATATATGGAATAATTTTTGTTCGTTATAAGTTTCAATGTTGCTCCTTACTTTCAGTTGAAAAAAACATGTTTTTTTATTTAATACATAATACACCTTACAAAAAGATGTTTGTGTAACTTAGCAGATGAAACTGAAGAAGTCGACACAAGTTTTTGTTAAAATATGGCATTAAATACAGGTTTTATGTCCTATCTCCTTTCAACTTTCCCATAAGATAGGTTTAAGTTTGTCACATGGATAAAGAGCCCCAGGGTATTTTGTCACCACTATCTTTGTACATAAAAAAAATCAATTATTTTCAGAAAAAAAAAATGAATACATGACATTTTTTATTCGGCGTTTATTTAAATGCGCTTTTTAGTTTTCACTTGCTAAGGGGGCTTGGAGGAAGAGGATACAAGAGGGGTGTATTGCAAACTTCTGGTTAAGGATTTTCAACCATAGAGATTACCGTGGTACCCTTGTCATGCTTTCTAGCCTTTCATATCCAAAATTGCACTAAAAAGGCCATTTCCAGTATTATATGGCACTGCGATAGAGTTATTAAAATAACTTTATAAGATGAATGCAGGTATGAACAGTAGCTTTTAAATGAGCCACTAAACATCATTCTGCGATCTTGTGGTAACCTAAGGTTCCAGAGGTGCCTTGCGGTACCTCTCTGCCAAGACTAACAGGCTTCTCTCTTGGAAAAAGCCTACAGGATAAGCCTCTTAGAAAGGCATTTGCAAAGGTCTTTCTAAAAGACTCTCTGTCTTTCCAAAAAGCGTTTTTAAACTTTCAGTTACTATGCTCTTTGGTTCGCTCTTTTTATGTTAGTGGCTATTGCTGCAACCATAAAAACTGCAAGAGCGACAACGTCAGCACCCTGGGCCCAAACACTCCTCCCCCTGGATACACACCATATCAAATAAAATTATAAGATAAATTTTTAATGGCAATATTTCACAATAATATGTTGCACTTAGCAAATGAAGGGGCTATTAACGTAATCCTCGACGTTGAACGTTCGTTTTCTATATGTTTGTAATGACTAAAAAAGACAATTTTGTGAACTTTAACAAGGAGTCAACCTTTCAAGAGAAAATACATTAATATAGTCAAGAATCCTCAAACGTTAAATCTAAGTCTACAACGCAGCGGCTAAAACCCATTTTTCATTCCTAACCATTCTAGAAAATTTGACTTCCTAACAGGGGCTTCAGTGGCTCAAATGTTAGGGGGGTGGATACATCTTACGGACTTTCTAGTCATTTTTACTGACTGATTTTATTTCATCAATAATTAATACAATGCCCGTTTTCGTTCATACATAATACTTCTAGAAGAATTGGCTCTTGTATTGTTTTACCATAAGAAGCATTTAGCCATTCACACAACTAATTTGTCATCTAGCAAGAGCGCTTTAAACAGTGTTTGACAGTTTTTGACGTTTGATTGTTATTGGATAGTAGATCGTTGGATTTGACGAGAAAAACCGACGGAGTTTAAATAATTGTGCGGTTTTTTAATAGCGAATTGCTATCATGGGAATCTAAGTGTTTTTCCTTTAATTTGAAATAAATCCATCCCGACAGACTCATCTTTTTTAACTTCCGCTACTCTTTCGAAAGCAAACGGTTTCACTCCTACCCTATGGAATTTAGCATTTGATGCATGGGTGGCAAACGTGGTCTACCATTCTCACGGTTATCTCTTTAATGCAAAGCAGCATTTTCACTATTTTGGACCATCATTTCCAAAAACAAATGGTACAGGACCCCCTAGTCTCCAATCCGACCCAGTATTCACGCGAAATCTTGAATTTCGGGTTATTTTTCTCTATTAGTTCTCAACACTTTTCAATTGTGGTTTTTATTGATTTTAATTTTGGCTATAGATTTAGCAATTTGGAACTTGGAACGCTCTGGATAAGCAGACATATGCAAATGTAATAAGAAGACGGAATATCTAGAAGGGAGTGCTTGATCTAATGGGTAGAATTGTTGTAGATGCTAGTTTGGTCTCTGTGGGTAACTAATGTAACTTAGTCCAAACTTTTAATGCACTTACAATGTAGGGGTAGATAATAGGGTAGGCAACCATTGGTTACTCATGGTTGTATTTGTTCATGGTTACTCATTACTCATGGTTACTCATCTGTAGCAATAGATGAAACCTAGCAAAGACCTAAACTCATCATCTCAACAGATATGAAAAAAAACCTGCCTAGTGTTAAAAATTTCTCTTTTAGCGGAAAGATTTCAAAAACAACTCGAAAGCCCTCAAAATTTGGCAAATCCAAAAGAAAAATACACCATTGGAATCGCCATTGTCGAGAACCGGAGACTTTCAGGCCTCAACCTTGAAAAACAAAGAAAATAATTTTTGTCATATTTAGAACTGATGTCTCCTTTTTTCCCAGTGATGATCGTATCGACCCAGTGGCCGTAGAATATTGGGAGGTGACTCATTTTAACAAAAATCACAATATTTCGAGCACTATCTAAGCATTAAAGTGACCGCGCAATAGCAAAGTGGTATTTTCTACCATTTCGCGTTAACCATATAGATGAAAGCCCCTCCTGGTTAACTTAATACTGCTTAGACCTAAATTTCTCAATCTACTTTTTAACATATTTCAAGCCCCTTGAGGCCTCTACACCGGTGGCGTATATGAGGGAGAACTAAGGGGGTACACTTGTCCTTAGGCACAATATCTGTTGGGGCGTCATTTAGATATATGGATTTTAAAACATTCTTTTTGCGTTTATTGAAGCGGTAGGTACACAAAACTGACATTCCCCCGGGCATTGAAAACCTACCTATGACTCTGCTCTATACACCATAAGATCAGCCTACCTATCATTCGTTGAAATATTACAACCTAAATAACACAAACTCATTTAAAATCTTCAATTCTCTATTCTCTAACTCTTCTATCAATTTCACTATGTCTCCCTTTTTCGCCTAATACTACTATGGCTTACTTTTCTCAAGTAAATATTCAAGAGTCAAATCTAAGTCATTCCAGCTCTTATCCCCTTTTTGTGCCAATGGTACTCCATCGTTCGCAAAAGGAGAGCAGACAAAGATATAAAATATAATTACTTTTTAACACATGTTTATTTAGTTTTTCTTTTAATGTTAGCTTAAGCGAATAAAATTGATGTTACTGGCCTGACTTCTGATTTCTTTGCACACAAGATTTTTATCCCTAAAAAAATCAGTTATCTTTTTAATTTGGTTCTGTTAAGTGTCACACCAAATGGAATAGACAAAGGGAACCGGATCTCTCTCCCCAGCGATGTATAATATAGGTCTTTCCTAACCAAAACAAAAGCTTTAAGAATCATACTGACTTCAGCTTTGGGCCTAATGAATAAATTTGTTTTACAGTTCGGTTGTTATTATAGGCACCTCCTTCCGGTTTATCAAACCCTACTATGGACTCCATCCTCCCTCCATATATACTTTTGGTTCGGATGACCGTTCGACGCGCACGTGGAGTCTTCATTCCTCTCCCCCCCCCCCCCCCCAAAAAAAAATCTTGAGCTTCTTTCCAAAAATCTGAGCTTCTGTGTTTTCCAAAATAATATTACTATGTAATATTATTAGATGACGTGAATATTATGATGTCATGCCCAACCCCGCCCTACCTCCCTGAAAGAAATACTGCGTACGCGCCTGTTACCACTGGTTCCTGTAATGCATGGATTTCTTAGAGCTTTTTTGATAATAAGTATATATTTGGAAACAAACAAACCTTGGGGAACCAAGCTGCTTTTTCAGGGTCCCATTCATATGATCCCGTTTCACCAGGCTGAACCTGTGTATTTCCAGTCGGCGTTGGTTGAGGTATGTTTTTCTGCATTTCAGCTGCAGCATGGTATATTTCGCTTGATATCTCGTCCCATTTATTTTCTACATTATTGAAGCTTAGATATTTCCCTGTAGTATCTTTATAAAAGTAAGTATCACCGTCAAAAACATAGTTCGGTGCAACTTCTTGCCTTGCCTCCCAAGCATTTGTACTTTGATTCCAAGCAAGTTTTTCTCCCACTTCATTAGTAAATACATAAGTGCCATTTTCTACAGTGTAATTAGAAACGTTTGAATTTTGAGTCTTTTCATCTTCTTCTTCACTTTCACTTTCATTAGTTGATTTACGCCTCTTTTTTGGTGGTTCTGTAGAACCGACAGAGGAATCAATAGTCGGTTCTGTACTTTTAGACGATTCGCAGACTTGCTCCCAGGTATTACTTAATTGATGCCATGAATATTTTTGGCCATCGGGCGTTGAATACACATATGTGCCATTTTCAAACGAATAATTATTGTCTATTAGAGCCACATCAGCTTCCGACTGTTCCAAGCTATTTTTAGAGTCATCAATTCCTTCTTGAGGCGACTTCTCCAGCCCTTCCTCTCCTGATTTAGGAGATACGCTCACTTCATTCTGTTTTTCTTCTGCGCTGCCAATAGTTTCTAGCATCTGGTTTCTAGATGTACCTTCAGAAGTGGGGATGTCACTTTCGGCAGGAACTTGGCTTGTATCCGCTTGTAAATCCAGTTTTTGCGAGTCTTCCATATTGGAGCATTGGCTTCAGAAACCTGAAATTTAAATTATAAGACGAATTGAGTATGATAGCAAAACACGATACATTTCTAAAAGTATTTAAAAATTCAATTATTCAATTTTTGTAACCGAAAACTCTTGAAATGCAATCTATTGTATTAAAATTATTTTTACGGTTTTCAATAAAGAAATCAAGATGTAATTTTTATTCAAATTGTGGCAAAGCAAAAGGGATAAGAACTGTGTTGTCAACCGTACCAATGACTAAACATAAATAAAAGATTAATGAAAATTAAATGTCGTAATTGAAGTAAAGTACAAGGACGTAATTTGCTATGGAGCAGGGGGGCAACTGCCCCCTCCAGACCTCAGTTTGCCCCCCTGCCTCAACTGAAATTTAGTTTCTACAAAAAATTCCGTCAAAACTAATATAAGCCTGCATAATTCAAGCATCCAGAGAAACGGGTCTGTTTTCTATAGCATATCTTTACCCTTATGGTACCATATGGCTCATTTTTCATTTTTCCCTGTCATTTTCACTTGGTTTGGGAAAATTGGCCCAAACTTTGCCCTCCCAGGATTTTGACGAAATTACGCCACTGGTAAACAAGGGCACCCATAAGCTGAATTTTAGGGGGGGGGGTATGAAAAATACTTTTTATCCTTGAATATTCTTATATACTTTATTCACACAATTTTCCCTTTAAAAATATAAAATGTAAATGGCAGGCGGGGGAGAGGGTTACCACCCCCTGCTCTCCTTATGGGCGCACATGCTGGTAAAGTAGCGTGTATTATGTTTATAGACAGATATTCAAACATACCCAGTCCACGATATATGAAGAACAGAGAGGAGCTGGACAGCATTTGAGGGCGCACCTAGGGCACGCACCTTGGGTGCCAAGCTGTTAGGGCCAAGAACTGGCGCCTAGAACGACAATAAGGACAGGAAATTCTCAGTAATATGCTCATTCGCGAGTATCATTATATATAAGATGACATTATTAGGCTACATTGCTGCCGTTTTTCCTTCGTGACAATCATTTAAAAAGAACAAATTTCCAGCATTTCAATGATTTATGAATGTCCTAAAAGGTAACATTTCAAAGCAGCTGGACAATAAAAATTTATCATGCAGATGCAGTAACTTATAACTACCACTAACATTTAGTTGAGTTGTTTTCACAAAGACAAAATATATTCACAGAACAAAACGGTTAAAACGCTGGAAACGAAAAAAATGTTTGATAAAGGATTGAGAAAGATCTAGGGATGAAAATGGTAGATCTTTTTCAAGTTGGATTATGATAAACTATTTTCAACAAATGAGCGATAAAGCTCTTCCCAAGTACCAAAACGACCAAAATTACCATGACAGAAGATATCAAACTTAACCACGAATAAGAATGGGATTGTCACCCCATTCAAATATCCTTAGCGTAGAATAGTATTTCCATTCTACTGTAAACTGGGTGAACTGCTTCAGTTTTTGCCAGCTGTTGTTTAGCAAAATTACAATAACTAAGACTGGGAATCCAACTCCCTCTCATAATTCCGTTGGAAGACACCCAAAAACAATAAGAGAGTAAGAAAGCGACTGCCCCACTTTTATTCCTAGTAATTCATGTTCAGTTCAACTGTTATGTTCCTTAAAAACATGTGTGAATTTATGTTTGACTTTTGCATCATGGTAACTTCGGCTGCTTCGAGTTTAATTTCTTATACGAGTTAATTTTCGTTGGTTTAAAGTTTTAATATCACGCTTAACTTTCGTTGAATTTTTTTTTTTTTATGCACAGATCTTTAATTCGCTCTTTAGTTGGATTTTATTATTCATTAATAGTAGTAATATTTATAATAATTAATTAGACTTTTCCCACATAATACGTTTTTCAAAAAAAGTAAAGAACCCCATTAAACCAAAAATGAAAAAAAAAATAGAATAAAAAAATCTACCAAGCATACAACTACCACAATTCAGTATCAATAAATAAATGAAACCCAAAACAAACAGAAATTAAAATAAATAAAAGAGTCAAACTCAAAACGAGCAGAAATTAATATGAGTAGGGTTTTAAACCCTATGCTTTCTAAAAACCAGAATATAATTTGTACTTTACTAAAAAAAAAAAAACAAATGAATTTACAAAAAAAAATGTGCATTGTCAGTTTAATAAACGTATGCTGATATTTATTCCTTAAAATCTTAAATAATTTTTGATTTCCTAAAGTTACAAAAGTGAAAACATTTAAAATAAATATTTTTTCAGTAGAGTGCAAATTATATTCTGGCTTTTAGAAAGCATGGGGTGGGCGTGAGAGGGGGGTTAGTTGCCCTCCAATAGCTTTCAACTATTAAAAAGGGCACTAGCCATTTCATTTTCTAATTGAATAAGCCCTTTTTGAAGTTTTTACGACAACGCTTTCTATAAAAACCTAATATGCCCCCAGGGCATAACTTACAACCCTCGCCCTGAGGGCTGTGGGGTTCATCCTCAATGACCTAGTTTCCAGAACTTTCAACTCCGTTGAACAAAATGGCTATCTCAAAATTTTGATTGGATTTGTTTTGGGAAATGGTGGGCGTGAGAGGGGGGTTTGTTGCCCTCCAAGCCCTTTCAACTATTAAAAAGGCACTAGCCGATAGAATATCAAATCGAATGAGCCCTTTTTCAACTATCTGCAACCTAAAAAATGGCAGCAATGACAAACCCATCAGACTGATAGTTTCTGGCTTTGGGGGAACTGGGAAGTCACGAGTAATTAGCGTACTTAGAAAGTTCTTTTGTCAGGAGTTTGCGAGGGAGGATTGTCCAGTTGTTATGACCCCAATTGGACTTGCTGCTCATAGTATAAAGGTTGTTACCATTCACCGATGTTTAAGTATACCAGTTGACCTGCAGACAACTGCAAAGTGTGCATCGTTATCCACCGAACAATTGCTGACGTTACGAAAAACACTTGGCTGAACTCGACTGTTCATTATAGATGAAATAAGCATGGTTTCGTCTCTTTTGCTGATGTAAATTCATTTGCGCTTGACGGAAATTAAATCTAATAATCTCCCAATGGGAAATGCCAACCTTGTTCTCTTTGGAGATTTTCTTCAGTTGAGGCCCGTGTCGGCAAATCCGCCGTTTCTTCCTCTTACTCGTCTAGGGATCAAAAATAGACTTGGATCCATGGGCCCTTTAATCTATGGCATGAATTTGAGTATGAAGAGCTTTCAATCAACATGAGGCAAAAAAAGGACAAGCCATATGCTGATACTCTTGCAAACATAAGGCTTGGCAATTGTGAAGAACAGCATCTCCAGCGTCTTTCTACACGAAAGTTTGAATGCATGTCGCGAGCCACCTCAGAAGAAATTACCAAATTATATTGCCATTTGCGTAAGGAAGGCAAAGTTTCGGTTATTTTGATGCCCATAAACGACGACTGTAGGCTAATAAACAACACACTGCTAAAGGAAACGAGTTCGGAAATTGTTACACTGACTGCCATTGATTGTCTTTCTTCTGTAGTCAGAAATAAGAGAATTGAAGAAGAAGCAGCGAAAAGTGTTTCAAGCTTTGCAGATGACAGCAAACGAACAGCTGGTGCATTAAAAAAAATTGGTACAATCAATTGGTGCCCGAGTAATGCTTCAAAGAAACATTGGTATGGATAAAGGCTTAGTAAACGGATCTATGGGTTACGTTAAAAAGTATACCATCTGGTGAGATAGTGAATGTTTTGGTACAATTTGATGGTCAAGAACAATTGAAAAGTATACGCCGTGCTACAGTTCGATTTGAAGCACTCAAAGAGGTTTATTATGCTAGAAAACAGTTTCCATTGCAACTAGCATTTGCAATTACTATTCACAAGTCTCAAGGCCTGAGCTTGGAAAGTGCTATCGTTGATGCAGGAAGTCGTTGCTTTGGACCGGGGATGATTTATGTTGCATTATCCAGAGTTACCACTAGCGCAGGGCTGCATCTTGTGGAATTTGATCCATGTAAAATTATTGCTGACATGGAAGCCATCTCAGAGTATAATCGTCATAGGAGTAGTTTAGGACCAGATCTTCAATTACTGAAAATCACCCAAACACCAGCAACTAATTTGACCGATGACGTCATGGAAATAGGTAGCATAGAAGCTGTTTCTCCAAAAAGGAAGAAAAGTAAGACTAGTGTCGAACATAAGAAAGGGAAAAAAAAAGGCAGCAATAGAAGATTCGTTTCCAAATAAGACGAAATGCCGAACAACATTGTCTATAAAAAATGAATCAAAATCAAACGATAAGATAGTGCCGACGAAAGGTGATAACGTTCTCCAAGGCACTGAAGGAAACAAGAAAAGATCTAACCAAAGGCAGCTCTATCAAAGGGGTATTGTTGCTGGTAGAAAAGGTTTCCAAAACAGAGATTGTGTTTCATGCTATGCAAATTCTGCAGTTCAGTGCGTTTTCACCTTACACAGAATACTTTTTGATATGTTGCAGAATTCACAAGGCAAGATTGCAGCTGAAATTTTACGGCTAGCAGTGTCATCCCTTGACAAGATTGAGTCAACAGTCCACCTAAGATCATTACTGTCGACTGTGTATGGGTTTGCTGAGGACGAACATCAGTCACCCTGCGAGTTTTGGGAAGCTTTTTTTAGAAGTATGGATGAAGAAAACTCGGAAACAAACTCATCAACTACCCTTAGTCCTCTTAGTAGACTATTTCAGTTCAAGAATCATAAATTTTTGGCTTGTCGCCGCTGTAACTGGAGCCAAATTGATGATAATATGACAAACGGAAAAGTGTGCTATTTTCCAGAACCAGGAGTTCTAAATGGGGAAAAGGTCTTTCCTGGGGAAAGGTCTTTAAGTAACAAAATTTGCCCATTGTTTACGTTTAGTATTTGTTATTGGGTAGCATGCATACATTGTTCGGGTGGACGGGCGAATTTTCCGCTAGGCGGAGGATTTTCCACAGGGGAAATTTTCTATGGGGAGGGAAGTTAAGATGTTAAGGGTAATTGCCCGGGGTAAATTTTCACCGGGATTGAACTTTCTACAGGACATTCCGTCGGGAGGGGGAATTTCCTGTGGAGGTGTAGCCAGATATCCTGGTATCATTTAAAGAACAGAAATTATTATGTATATGAGAGGGATTGCCCCCTCCTCAATACCTTGCTCTTTACGCTAAAGTTTAAATTCTGTCCCAATTCTTTAAGAACGACTACTGAAACACAAGGGTCGTTTAATTAGAACAATAAGAATCTTTCGTAAAAGTACTAAGAAACTTTAGCATGAAGAGCGAGGTGTTGAGAAGGCAACCCCCCTCATATACGCAATAATTTCTGTTCGTTTTGAGTAATGTTATCCGTACTTTCAATGAAAAAATTTGTTTCTTTATTTAATTTTTTTCATAAGAGCCGCAAAGTTTATGCATTCTTACCACTTCCTTGTAATACATTCAAATCGGCGGCAGAACAAAAAAAAACTGACAAAATCAAAGCTGTGCTATTGCTTCACAATTCTTAAAGCACAAGCATCGAACATTACTCCAAATACTTTATTGCAGAATAGTTTGCCATAACAGTTATTAACTAGCACAGTTTATTTCGTGGAGACTGGAATATTCAGCTAAACCGAGATTTAATGTACAAATAAAAATTTTAAGCAAAAAATCTTTCACATTTTGTAATATTCAAGGTACGGCGAAACTTAGAGCAAACATTACATTAAAACCTGCCGTCGCAAATCTTAAGCAATGGCTTTTAAAATTTAAGAGTCTCGAATCTCTTTGAAACTTAATTTCTTTTCTGTCAGATATAAATTGAGAAAAAAAAGCGAACAAGACTAAATACAGGTCTCCTATCACCAAACAAGCTCTAATTAAATACAAGTTGACCTCTTGCATGTTTGCAAGTTGCACAATGACTTAAAAGATATGGCTTCTTTCGAGGTCGTACCCAGAGGGGGGGGGGGGGGTAGGGGGGTTTGAACCCCCCCCCCTTCCCAAAATGTTTGTTTGACTCGTAAAAACTTAACAAAATGGATATAAAAAAAATTTGTGTGCGTTTTTTAAGGTTTTTTGTGTTAACCCCCCCCCCCCCCGAAATATTTTTTTTAGTAGAACCCCCTCCGAAAAAAAAATCCTGGGTACGGCCTTGGCTTCTATTAGGCACGTCCATTGGGGGTATATTTTACCTCATTGCTTAAGAATTTCACAGGAATCGTATGTTTTTGATTTAACTAACGGAGTCTACACCCCGTCTCTCTCCCAAAAAAAAACTTTCTGCATATATCTGGTATCTGTTTTTTTTTTTAGTTTAAAGATGTATTCACTCATTCACTTTCTAACTATGTATGCGGTAAAAAAAGAAGAAATAGAACCAAATTTCAGATGTTGTCATTAAACTACTATCACTACTATGTTATTACAGCATTAAATCTATTGAGACCAGCACATAGGCTTACGTTTTTTCCTAATCCTTCCCTGTTTAAAGCTTCAACTTGAGCTTTGTCCACCTCCTTAATATATTTTTGGATCTTAACCGATTATGTAAGGTTTAATACCAACCTTGTTTATGGTGTCTTCCTTTCCCTTACCGCCATGTAAGCTACTTAATAAAAACTATTATACGGTTCTTATCCATCCGGAGGACTGCGTGTATCATTTATAGTACATATCTGCTATCACATAAATATGCTACTTTTCTCACTTTCATCGTTAATGTTAGAAAGTTTTAGCTTGTAAGGAGGAGTAGGCTAAATAAATGTCAAGGAGTAGATGATGAGTCAGAAAGTTTGGGAGCATTTGCTACTTTCCTTATTATATATTAATTTAAAAAACCTTTTCCACAAAATAAGTTTATCCAAGTAAAATAATTCATACACCTTAACAAAAAATGAGCCGAAATAAAATAAACCATTGTACCAAGTGTTAGATTACCATAAATTAGCATCGAGACTTCAATGAAACTCACGACGAACTGAAATCAAAATAAATAAATGAGTCAAACTCAAAACGAGCAGAAATTAATATAAGTAGGGCTCAAAACCCCTATAAATTCCCAAGGCCAGAACATAATTTGCACTTTACTGAAAAAAATATAAATGTTTTTACTTTTATAACTTTTATAGATCAAATAAAATTAACATTTGATAATATCAGTATATGTATATTAAACTGACAATGCACATTCATTTGTATTTGATGTTCATTGGTGTTTGATGAGCCCTTTTTGATGATTTTACAACATCACTTTCTATAAAAACCTTACATGCTCCCAGGGCATAACTTACAACCCTTGCCCTGTGGGCTGTCGGGGGGGATGGGTTCTCATCCATAAAGACCTAATTTCCAGAACCTTTCAACTACGTTGAACAAAATTGGTATCTCAAAATTTTCATTGGATGTGCCTGGGGAAAAGGTGGGCGTGAGGGGGGTTAGCTGCCCTCTAATCACTTTTGATTATTAAAAAGGACACTGGCCCTTTGAATTTCCAATCGATTGAGCCCTTTTTCAAGTTTCTAAGACAAAGATATCAATAAAAACCTTATATGCGCCCAGGGCATAACTTATAATCCTTGCCCTGAAGACTGTGGGGGGAGTGTCCTGCTCAAATATAGAATTTCCTGAACTTTAAACTGCGTGGAACAAAATGACTATCGAAAAATTTTGATTGGATATGTTTGGGGAAAAGGTGGGCGTGGAAGGGGTGTTAGTTACCTTCCAATCACTTTCGACTATTAAAAAGGGCACTAGTCATTTTAATTTCCAATGGAAGGATCCCTTTTTGAAGTTTCTACGGCGACACGTTCTATAAAAACGTTATATGCCCCCAGGACATACCTTACAACCCTTGCCCTGTGGGCTGTTGGGGAGTGTCCTCCTCAAAAACATAATTTCTATCTGGAAATCCACAACACTGAACAAAATGGCTATCTCAAAATTTTGATTGGATGTGTTTGAGGAAAAGATCGGCGTGAGAGGGGGTTAGTTGCCCTCCAATCACTTTTGACTATTAGAAAAGGCACTAGCCTTTTGAATTTCTAATCTAATGAGCCTTTTTTCAAATTTCTATGACACAGCTTTCAATAAAAACCTTATAAACCCCCAGGGCATAACTTACAACCCTTGCCCTAAACGCTATGGGGGAGTGTCCTCCTCAAAAAAATAATTTTTATCTGAAAATCAACTACGCTGAACAAAATGGCTATCTCAAAACTTTGATTGGATGTGTTTGGGGGAATGATGGGCGTGGGGGGGGGGGCTAGTTGCCCTCCAATCACTTTCTACTATTAAAATAGGCATTAGCCCTTTGAATTTTCAATCGAATGAGCCGTTTTTGAAGTTTCTACGACAACGCCTTCAATAAAAACCTGATATGCCCCCAGGGCATAACTTACAACCCTTGCCCTGAAGGCTGTGGGGGAGTTTCCTCCTCAAAAACATAATTTATATATGGAAATCAGCTACGCTGAACAAAATGGCTATCTCAAAATTTTGATTGGATAGAATTCAGGATATAGAGGGCGTGGAACGCGCTTTAGTTGGCTTCCTATCACTTTTAACTATAAAAGAGGATGCGAACAAATTCAATTTCCAATCGAATGAGTCGTTTTGGAACTTTTTATAACAAATTCTTCGATACGAAGTGTCCTGCTCTAAAGGAAAAAAAAATGATATATTGTGCCAACATCGTTCTTATATGCCCTCAGGGCATAACTTACAACCCTTAACCCTAGGGTTGTGGGGGGTGTCCTCCTCAAAAACATATTTTCTCTATGGAAATAAACTACGCTAAACAAAATGGGTATATAAAAATTTTAAGTTGAGGTGTGTGGGGGAATGATGGGCGTGGGGGGGGGGGCTAGTTGTCCTCCATTCACTTTTGACTATTAAAAAGGGCACTAGCCCTTTGAATGTCCAATCGAATGAGCCTTTTTTGAAGTTTCTACGACAACGAACGTAAAGAACGTAAAGTAAAGAACGATGTTGGCACAATGTATTATTTTTTTCTTCTTCTTTCTCTATACCCGGGCACTTCGTATCGAAGGAGTAGTCGTAGAAACTTCAAAAAGGGGTCATTCAATTGAAAATTGGAGTTGCTAGTGCTCTTTTTAATAGTCGAAGTGATTGGAGGGAAAAAACAAGTTTTTTTTAACTGAAAGCAAGGAACGACGTTAAAATTTAAAATGAAAAGAAATTTTTCCGTATATGAATGGGGCTGTCCCCTCCTCAACGCCTCGCTCTTTACGCTAAAGTTTTTTATGGTTTAAAAAAATAGAGTTGTGAGAAAGTCAAACTTTAGCGTAAAGAGCGAGGCGTTGAGGAGGGGACAGCACCTTTCATATACGGAATATTTTCTGTTCGTTTTAAGTTTTAACGTCGTTCCTTACTTTCAGTTAAAAAACTTTTTTTTTTATTTAATTTTTGAACGTTTTTAAATTAATGCAGGTTTTGATTTTGGCTCACCGCACATGAATGATTAAAACAAAATTTGCATATTAATTTTACTTTTATTTGGTTAAATGGCTTTCTCGAAACTTGTTTAATTTTATTTACGAACGTTTTTTTAGTAATAAATATACGTAACATACGAATTAACTTACCTAATGAACTTCTATATTCATGGATTCTTAATACGTATATTAGGGGGTTCACTCCCTAGTCAATACCTATCTGTTTAAGCTAAAGTTCGAATTTTGTTCCCATTCTTTAAAAATGACCTCTTCATCACAAAGGCCGTTAATTAGAATAAATGGCTCTTATGAAAGTACTAAAAAATCTTTGGCTTAAAGAGCGAGGTATTGACTAGGGGATGAACCCAATAATATATGTAATATTTTCTGTTCGTTTTAAGTTTTGATGTTGCTCCTTACTTTCAGTTGAAAAACTTGTTGTTTTTTTTATTTAATTTCTGATCTTTTTCTTTAATAATACTGGGAAATCCGGCACCCCCGACATAGCAATGTCCCTTCCCCCATAAAAACTTCCTTCATGGAAAGATCCACCCATATAACCCCCCAACTACACCTCCCACCTACCAGAAAAAAATTCCCCCTGAAAACGTCTGTATACTTCCCAATAACCAATACTATATGTTAACATTGGGTAAAGTTCATAGCTTTCAGCCATCCCCCCGGGGACTTCGGGGATTAAGTCATCCTAAAAGACATAGTTATCATATTTTCGACCATGCTGAACAAAATGGATATCTCAAAATTTTGATCGGGTGACTTTGGGAAAAAAATGAGCGTGGGAGGGGGCCTAGTTGCCCTCCATTTTTTTGGTCACTTAAAAATGGCACTAGACCTTTTAATTTCCGTTCCAATGAGCCCTCCCACGATATTCTAGGGCCACTGGATCTATACGATCACCCCTGAGAAAAAAAAAAAAAAAAAAACAAAAAACAAAAAACAAATAAACACGCATCCGTGATCTTTCTTCTGGCAAAAAATGCAAAATTCCCCATTTTTGTAGATAGGTGCTTAAAACCTCTACAGTAGGGTTCTCTGATACGCTGAATATGATGGTGTGATTTTCATTAACGTTCTATAACTTTTAGGGGGTATTTCCCCCTTTTTTCTAAAATCAGCCAAATTTTCTCAGGCGCGTAACTTTTGATGGGTAAAAATAAACTTGATGAAACTTATATATTTGAAATCAGCATTAAAATCTGATTCTTTTGATTTTGATTTGAGCCTATTGGTATCATAATTCCGTTTTTTAGAGTTTTGGTTACCATTGAGCCGGGTCGCTCCTTACTTGCAGTTCGTTACCACGAACTGTTTGACTTGTGTTTGAAGCAATGTTAAGCGAGATAAACAATGTCAAGACTGAGAAATTCATTCAAAAATTTTAATCCTCATCGCATGGAATTAGCTTGAGCCTCTCGTAGAACGATGTAAAGGTGGCACCATTCGACAGTTTTGACATCTGTCTCCGGTGCGAGTCTTATTAGTAGTTAGAAACCAGAATGACTAAAATCCTTATGAGGGGAGCCTCAGAGAGATTTCATCGCTCCCATAATATATGGCAGGATCTACTGATGGATATCTAGCCTAACTAATCTGGCTGGTGACCTGATAATTAAAAAAACAAAGTTATTTCGAGGGAAGTAAAGAGCGAAGTTGAAACTTAAAATGGACAAAATTACTACTTCACAGCCTATCTATTATACACCAATAAAACTAGTACAAATAAACCAACTAATTATGTTTCCCTGTGCTTTTAGGATTATAAAAAAACTAGCTCTTTACTGAAAACACAAAAGTCAAGTATAAAAAACAAGAATATTGATTTGAGAGTCAAAAGTGAGTATGTAGGCTAACAACAATAAACGAATCTATAAAGTTTTTCATAGTCTTACACCAGTTGTGACAGTAACTTTCAGTATACAATTAAAATTATCTTTAAAACATAAGCATAAAATTAATTATTTTTTTTTAATAGCCACAAAGTAATTGAACAGCATACCGAAATATTGGAATGATTTATCAGGTAGCAATTTGGTCTTACCAACTGTAATACTAATACTGAGTAATATACAGTCTGAAATTGTAAGAAATATGCTTTAGTATTACTCGAAATGAAGATAAAATAAGACATAATAGGAACTTCGGAAATCCGATTATTTCTCTCTATACAACAGTGAATTTTGAAGATGATACAAATTCTAAAGCTAGTCTATAGTCCTAATACTATCAAGATGGCTTTACTTCGAACTTCTGTACAAACTTATCATGACATGTCCTTTTCAGGACCAAAACGAGAGCCAGTCATTGAACTGAGCAATTGTGCAGAAGTGATGCCAAATTCAACGTAAAAATAAATAAATAAAGCAACCATCCTAAAATTGATTATTGCTTTATCTAAGGGGTTGATCCTAAAAGGGATTAATAATATAATTATTCTGTAAAAAGTGTCCTTAATTAGTTTGCTTTTACTGTACCAAAACTCCTATATTGTTTTGTGTTTTCAGTAAAGCACTAGTTTTTATAATCCTAAAAGCATGAGGGAACATAATTAGTTGGTTTATTTGTACTAGTTTTATTGATATATATTAGATAGGCTGTGAAGTAGTAATTTTTGTCCGTTTCAAGTTTCAACTTCGCTCTTTACTTCCCCCGGAAAAACTTTGTTTTTTAAAACTAATCTTTGTTTGTTTTTGATTAAAATTTAATGTAGAAACAATTCTGTCATGATCTTTTTTATTTATAAGAAATAATGTTTTTTCATTTTAAATTTTAATGTCACTCCTTAGTTTCAGTTGAAAACTTATTTTTAGTATAATTTCTAATTATCACCGATGTATGGGAGATAAGACACCTCTAGAAAATAATGCTAACAACCTTGACAGCTACGAAAAACTTTCAGTCTATAACATAAAGTTCATTATCCATACTTCACAAAACAGTACATATTCTTCAGGAACGTTTGTTTTTCGATGAGCAAAAAGCTGTTTTTACTCGGCCGACTTCGCCTGAAAAAACCATAATGAAGACAGGGCTTTATAAATCATCTACTGACTATTAGAAACTAGAAGGCTACTGTAACGAAAGAGAGCTGTTTAAGGGCTCATTTAAAAGCTGATATTTATACCTAATCACTTTTTATAAATTTGACTTGATAGCACATTCCCATAAAGAGCACTTTCGATTGTTTCCCCATTTTTTAAATGAAAAAAGTGCCTTTTCCAATGAAATGACCAAAAAAAAAGGTGTTTTTCAAAACCTAGGCAGGAGCAAACAACTAAGGGGGTGAGGACATATCTTCCCCTCAGTTACCTCCATTAGAACTAGCACACAGGCTTCATCGCAGAGTGATGTTTGATAGTTCAATTCAAAGCTGTTGATCATTCAAGGTGAATTTTGGTGAATTTTCAATTGAAGATTTTTTAGTTTTAGTTATTTTTTTTCGCAATAATCTTTTACTTTTGAGGTGAGTAGGCGATTCAAGAAATTAAATAAGAGGGTGTGGATGGGAAGAATATGTGAGGGGTTTTATAAACTTCCAGTTAAGGGTTTTGGACCATAAGCATTGCAATGGTACCGTTTTATGCTTCCAAACTCTTCCACTTAAAAAGTGGTACCAAAAGTGCCGTTTTAATATGGCACTTTTGGATGGTCAAACTGATAAAAAGCACGTGGACATGAGTAATAGGCTTAAAATGAGCCTTCCCGGGATATGCTTTAAAAATGAGTGCATCCTATTTGCAAAAATGGTGGATTATCTGAAAAGTTATGATAAGAAGAGACAAACAATTATATATATAAAAAAAAGGAACAAGCTGGAATCGAACACATGATAATCAAATTTGAAGTCCAGCACTGTATTAGCAGAACCCCGCCTCTAATAATGTAATTTAATATATTAGTGTTTGTAGGACTTTAATTGCATAGCTTATTAAGGGGGCCTGAAGGAGGAATTCTTGCAAAACTTCAGTTAAGGGTTTATTGACCATAATTATTACAATGATATTGTTTTATGCTTCCAAGATTTTCCACTTAAGAAGTAGAGCCAAAAGTGTTGTTTTCAGTGCTATATCTCACTTACGACTGGTAGAATTGATAAAAAAACACGTAGATATGAGCAAAAGTGGTACTTGTATATTATATCAAACACACTCGAGAAGTAAAGTTTGGTGAATGCTAATGAAATAAAACAAAATTATGATGAAAATATTTTCATCATAATAGGTTAAAAACAAATTTGGGCTATATAGTTGTACCTTAGGGGGGGGGGTTAAAGAATAGCATACATTAAATACGTAACCTAAAACCTATTTTAACCTAACCAAACCTTTTAACCTAACGAAAAAACAATATGATGAAAATAGAATACTTTATTAGCAAAATTGTGAAAACTACAACTTGGAAATATGCTCCCAGAAAGCAGAAATGTCCTCAAGAATCGCGTTAAAACGAAGTCGGCCTTCTGCCTTTACTGCCTCTCATCACATGTACTCTACTAAGTATGAATGTAAATGATGGCGGGATGTACCTCGGTGCCATTTGTTCCTCCACTTTGCGGAACCTTACATTCTCTCTACTTTTTGGGAAGAAACGCCGGTTTCTAGTCGACAAAATTATTTTTGTGGTTCACTTTCAAATGAGTGAAGCCTGCTTGTTCCACTTCAGCTGTGTTGTAGCCGTTCCAACACTCTGAAATGATTCTTGAACATCCATGGTGAGACTCTATATTCTCAAGAACCGCGTTAATAATGAGCTTTTCTTTGTCTTTGAGACGGTCAGCCGACGCCGAAGCTCCCAATTAAATAATTTACAAATGACCCTCACAATTTTACTAATGAAGTTTTCTATTTTCATCAATAATTTCTGAGACCACACTGGCTAAACATGATAAAACGAAACAATAGTAAAAAAAAGAAGAGAAAAACGAGGATTATACAAGCCAGTGAAAATATGGAATAAAATGCAAATATTTCGGTCAAGACCTCCGCTTGACCGTCCTCAGTGCAAGATAATAACATTAAAATTACTAAAAAAAAAAATCTGGCACTGAGGACGGTCAAGCGGAGGTCTTGACCGAAATATTTGCATTTTAGTCCATATTTTTCACTGGCTTGTATAATCCTCGTTTTTCTCTTTTTTTACTATTTTTTCGTTTTAATATTTTCATCATATTTTATTGTCACCAAGCTTCACTTCTCGAGTGTGTTTTATATAATAGAAAAGTACCGCAAAAATTTTCAAATGAGCTATTAAAAAATGAGCTATCAAAAATCTATCTAAGATGTTCTGGTAGGCCGCTAGCCCCAACCCTCGAGAAACGGCATAAAAAGTGCCTTTTTTCGTGCCATATGGCACTTGCAGACGACGAAATTTATATAAACCACTTACATATGAGAAATAGCTTTCAAATGAGCTCTTAAGCATCTCTCTATATAACAGAAGAAGAAAAAAAAACCGTTTTAAGATTTTTTAACTTTTAGTTACTATGGGCTGTGGTTCGCTCTTTACTAGGTTGCAGCTAATGATCCAACCATGACAAAGAGTTCATTGCAAGTTCTTCCCAGAAATTAGTTAACATAAATCTGTGAAACCTAATAGATGGCAGCAATTTTTAAAAACCCAGTAAATATGAGGAATAGCTTTTAATTGAGCCACTAAACATCTATCTACGATAGTGTGGTAGCCTGCTAATGTTTCAGTAGCTTACTGATGAGCAGACGATTTATGAAATTTACTAAGGGGGCTGAGAGGGGGAGTGTACGGGAGCAATTAAACATCACTATTATAAGTTCCGCTAGCCCAATAGCCCTAGCTTTTCCACTTGAGACACGGCAACAAAAGTGCCGTTTTTGGTGCCATTTGGAACTTTCTGATGGTGGAATTTATATGAAGGACGTAGATATGAGCAATATCTTTTATATTAGCTAAAATAGATCTGTCTACGATGTTCTGGTAGCCTGTCAGTGCCAGCCCTTGAGAAATGGCACAAAAAGTCTCATTTTAGTGTCACATGGCACTTGCAGATGGCCGAATTTATAAAAAACACGTTGATATGAGAAATAGCTTTTGAATGAGCCATTAAGCATCTCTCTGTGATGTTCTGGTAGCCCGCTAGGCCCGTAAAAAAAAGAGAAAAAAAAGAAGACACATTTCAAGTGCTACCCATGCAAAAAAATGATTTTCCTTGTCGTTCAAGGTTCAAGGAGGGGGACTATGATTTTCGTGCAAAAATATTTCGATCTTGCTGACTCCAATGGTACACTTTTCATTTTGATCTGAAGCCATTTTCGAGGGGTTGAATTTTCGTGCAAAAATAATTTTGCGATACATGTCCATTTCCTTTTTCCAACTTTTACATTCAGTCCGTGTGGCTAAAAAAAAAAAAAAAAAAAAACATTTTCCAGAAATACAACATGTCTCATTATAAATACAAAATAAAATTGTATTTATTTTTAATTAGAAACAGTTTTTAAGAAATAAATTTCTAGCCCCTCTTAATTTTGAGTCAAGGTCTTGGCAAGACATTTAGTTTCCGCAAATGCACATCCAATGTAAGATAAAAAACACATAATAAAATTTTTATTTCTACTAATGGCAAAGAAGAATTTATCATATCTATCAAAATGTGTTATCTTTAAGAAGATGCATGAGTGATGCTACAAAATAGCAATTAAGAAATTGCATTCTGAAAAAATTCAGGATGGGCGTTGTTTACATGTTTAGTTGTAGTTGTAGCACAGGAGGCGTCGTGTCAACTTTGAATAAGTTATCATAGTGTCTTTGACGAAAAAAAAAAACCCGAGTTTCAACTTTTCACCAATACAGTGCACGAAATAATCAAGAATTCAGAAATATAGTAGAACAGTTTCAAAGAAGCTGTAACCATTATCAGAGTTTTGAAAAAAGCGCTCAAGTGGTAGGCTACTATCTGAATTGGATATATTTAAATGTAAGTTTCAGTTGAATATGGTGAAATATTTGTAATATAGATCAGGGAATGAAATAGAGAAGAATCAGCTGCTTGAATTCATACCTGTCGGCTGGCGAGGAGGTTTCAGCTAGGATTTTATGAGAGAGAGGGTCAAGAGTCAATTTTGTCTGGCAGAAGTAACAGTGTAAAAACCCTTTTAAACTCATTTTTCAAGAAATTCTTCCTGGCTCGTATTTTATAGTTTTTGGAGCTTTAGGGAGAGGAGAAGTGACAACCCTGTTCCTTTTACGGGTACAGTTATAATGCCAGACCAGTTCTAAAGGAAACATGTTGATAAAATAAAAGCAGTAGCTTACCATAAAATTCCATTTTTATGCTCTTTCCGGTACTTATGTATTATAGCGATTCCACTCAAGAAGTGAAGTTAGGTTAATCCTATTGAAATAGACACAAATATGATGAAGTATAATACTTTATCAATAAAATTATGGAAACTACAACAAAGAATTATGGAAAGCAGGCCGCCCAGAACGCATTATATTAAATACCTAACCTCACCACCTCTATACATTAAATATTAAATTAAAATATACCTAAATCATAGTTTTTCTCAATAAGAATAAGCTAATTATAACCGATTGCAAACAAACAAACTGGTTCTACTCATATCTTAACTCATATCATAACTTGAGTGGGGTCAATATAATACATAGGTACCCTATTTCCAAATATCATAGTCACTTTGTTCACAATGCACCCCCCCCCCTTGATGGTCCCAGATAGAATATATCGCTAGGATACATACCAAATTAAAAGTTAATGAATCAGATTTATAACGCTTCCTTCCATTGTTATCCATAATTTTAAATAATATTTTTATCTCGCAATACTATAGCAATCACTCAGGTTGAATGCTTTTCACGGGTTAAGAATGCAAGAAACTCGTTAACAAAGAAGACATGAAGCATCCACGAGATGAAAAACAACGAAGATATATATCATCTAGGGCTATATCTAGGATCATCAGGACGGGGGTACATTGCCAGAAAAGCGACCATAATATTTGGAAAGAGCATATAATAAGGAATCTAATAGTACTACTTTTATTATATCAACGTTTCATCCAGAAGTGGTCTTGTACTAAAAACTTACCCTTCTTCACTGTCCAGTGCCAGTAACCTTTTCCTGGATTACGAGTGCAAGAAAAAAAAGTGCTTAAGACGAAGTGCAGCAATAATTATAAAATACAAAGGTTGTCTACTGTACTAAAATCGGATTAAAGTCAATTTATTTTCAGTTCATTTCTAAATGAACACAGGATCGGAATAGAATAAAAATAGGGTACAAAAATTAGCAAATCGGGTTGCAATCTTCCCAAATTTGGTCGAAAACGATCACACAAAAGTACATGGACAGAGCCTGAAAAAGGGCATGGAACTAACTATCCAAATAAGGTATCGCCACAAAACACGAATGACTAACTATTTTATAATATTCTAGATACTGTGACGTCAGACATCGATTTAGATTCTCATTGGACGATCATAGAAATAGCTACAAAAGGGACAAGATGAATAATTCTCGTCGGAGTTTTCAGTAAGTCTCGTTTTCACACAAGGTTCTGTTCTAGGATAGTGTCAGTCAGAGTTCCAAGTAAGTGTTTAAAGAAGAATAAATTGCTCGAGTAAACACAAGATTTATTAAATCTATGCCTATGTTAATAGTAAACATGGATGAATCATTTACTTTTCACTTCTCCCAGATTTAAATAAGATACGAGAAAAGATCCGAAGAAAGAGTGAACCCCCGAAACATATGTAGAGTAACTTGTTTGGTGAGGCTTTTGCCAAATTTATTCAAATAGGCAAATTAAGCCTATGCAGTTATTATAGAAGAAAATGCCAAAACATTGCAAGATTTCAGGGGGCTGGGTCTACAGGCCTTATAAAATGTCGATTGGTCCGAAGGTATAGTTAGTTATTTAAACCATACTCTCAACTGCCACAGGAACTTAACAAAAGCTAGCTTTCCAATCCAAAAAGTGGGCATCTACTTATTTAATGAAAATATTGTTCACTATAAAATTTTATTTGATAAAAAAAAATGACTGATTCTCAAAAAGGCAGGAACGCACACACCCTCTTTCAAGGAGTTGGACTTGAAATTCAAAGTGTTACTATGTTATAAAAAATGCTTGAATCTATAAGGATATGCTAAATTTAGTTTTAAAAGAGTTTTTGGAACGAACCTTGCCTTAAGACTAAAATTCTTTCTTTTTGACATTTTTATAGAAGTGTTTTTCGAGAAAATGTTCGGACGACTTTTTTTCCGCGTGGATTCCAAATACGTAACAATCTATAATGGCTACGAAAAAGAAATTTAGATGTTCCCCTCCGTTGCCCCCAAAGGGATTCCTCCCCCTCCCCCTTGTCAAGAAAACCCTAGTTCTTGACTAGGTAAAACATAACAATGAGCATTTAAAAAAAAAAAAAAAAAAGATACAACTTCTTTTTTGTAGAAAACATATGTAAAGTGATACATGGTTTTCCCCATTTCAAATTTCGAAGTCGACTCCCTCCCGCTAAGCTGTCTCAAGGGGCACTCCTGTCAAGTCGTGTTATGAGGCACCAACTCATGGAAAGGTAAGGGAGGGCATGGATTTTTCTATATTTTCTTAGAAAAATGAAGATGACTAATAAAAAGGCTAGTTTTTAAAATATAGGTGAGGTAGGAGCCATTTGTTGTTTTTTTTTCCGATTGTTTTCAAAGACAATACCAAAAAAATTATTTTTTAGAATCTAGAGCGGTGGCAATTATCTCCTTTCCCCATTTGTACCTAGAAATAAATCGACATTAAAATAATTTTTTATTGATACAAACCGTGATGTCGAGATGTTGACTTGCCATATTTTGGGTGAAATGCACTGGATTTAAATATAGTCGTAGGCTCAATTTTTATACACTAGCCCATTTCACGAATGAGTTCCACTTCAATGGATTACCAGCAGAAACTACTCAATAGCAGCGGGAAATCACATGCCCCATATGTGCCTGCACTTATTTTGTCAAATCCGCAGCCTTATATTAGAAGTAGGTACTTGTCTAGAATCTGGGTAATACACGCGAGAAGTGAAGTTTCGTGAAGTTTAGTGAAGAAGTGAAGTTTCTAATGAAATAAAACAAAATAGGATGAAAATATAAAAATTTAGAAACAAATTTGGGCTATATATTTGCACATTATGGGGGGGGGGGGGTAAAGCATAGCATATATTAAATACGTAACCTAACCTAACCTAGCTACCTTTTAGCCCCCCCCCCCCAAAAAAAAAACAAAAAAAAAATGTTTAAATCTTTGTCACGGAGTGAGCAACACCTCACAAACCTGTTTATCAATAGCAGCTTTGATATTTCGATGCGGTCTTTCTGTCGTGTGTACCCAGATTCTAGACAAGTACCTAGAAATTTTATAGTGGGTCGTTCTTACGGGACTAGCCCCAGAAAAATGTGAGCCAAAGAAACTCTTGACAAATGTGACGTAAATTTAATTCCCTGTGGTAAATTGTTCAGATCCCCCCCCCTGTATTACCCCCCTCGGGTGGATCTGAGTGTGCTTGTGCTCTAGAACGGCGGGTAATCATAGGAAGACAAAGGTGAAACCTCAACGAGGGCGGGCGGGTGAAAATCAGAATTTTATGCCAGAAATCTCTCGGACAAATCATAGAAGAATCCTTTCCCCTCCGAGGAAAGATACGTGGAAAGCTATAAGGTTAATGTGAGTTAGTAGTCTAAAAATAATGGAAATGAAACCCTAGTTTCTGATTAGAAACCATGACAGATTTGGATACATAAATTAATGTACCAGTTGCAAGCACCAAAAAGAATGGTTTTGACTCTAAATAAGGATAGTTAGATATAAAGTTTACGAAAATTCAAGATACTATTGCAAATTGCGTAATGGGAAAAATACCACAGTAAAGTGGTATTTTTACACCCCCTCCAGAAAAAAAAAATCCTGGGTACGGCCTTGTATATATAATATATATATATATATATATATATATATATATATATATATATATATATATATATATATATATATATATATATATATATATATATATATATATATATATATATATATATATATATATATATATATATATATATATATATATATATATATATATATATATATATATATTTACTAAATTTATGCACTCGGATAATAACTCTCAAAGTATAGCTCAGATAACAAAAGACTGCCCATGGGCAATACAGGTATTATTAGTCTTAAGATCTGGTAGAGGGTTGCAAGGTGCTACTCCTAGGCTTCTGTTCTACGGAAAACGTACTTGTAAGCTATATATTTTTTCCCAATTCCAACATATAGATCGAAGCATCTAAACTCCGGTCTTAACAAAGCTACACTCCCCCACTCTCAAGAGGTTCTTCTCGGTCCTGCTAAAGCTCTCAAAGACCCTCAGAGACATTTTTGGCATTTCACAGCTACAATTTTTACGCTGACGGTATTATATCGCTTTAATATGAGGTATATTCCAGGATCGACCAAAAATCACTATAAATTAGGTTTTTCGTTTCAGATGATGTCGTTCTAATAGGTGGAACGATAGAAAGGTAAATTTGAACTTACCTTTTTAGTTAATTTTGCTAAAGATAGTTTAACAGGCATCTTTAGCAAAGTAAATATGCATCATTATCGTCATAGGTATTTCTATCAGATTGAAACATATTCAAAATATTATTAGAGCGAGAGAGACATGGATATATTTAGAACTTATGAAAATTAATCCATAATAAGCCCTTAATTACTTCACAACGGTTCCTAGTGGATGTCAACTTTAAGTAACTTCGGCAGTTTAAGCAAATTTTGCTACGGCTTACAACCTGGAATACACCTATGATTTCAGTTTCTCGAGGAATAAAATTCAATCTAAGGGGTTGCACACTAGGTTACTTCGTTTGCAACAGGGCCAGGACCAGATACAAAGACGTAAAATAGGTAGAATAAAACAGAAAAAAACGGGTAGGATTTGGAGGTTGGTTAAGAGCCACAGAAGGGAGATCGATGGACATCTCCTGCAAAGAGCAGCCTTTTAAAAGGACATACGCAGGGAGGGGGGGGCTTCAGGACCCCTCCCTTCAAAACAAACCTAAATTTATGGGCACTTCCTATTCAAATTATCAAATAAAATTTGTTTAAAATAATCCCAGGGTACGTGGCTGGCTCTGATTCAATCATTCTCAGTTATATTCACAATCAGATCCATGACATACAAGACTCTTGAGATGTTTAATATTTGACCCGTTTAGAATTTATAATAGCTGAAATTTGACTTGAAAAACCAGTCCTTGAATATTAAGACAAACATGAGTTTATAATGAACAATTTAAAGCAACGGTCATCGACATCCCTTTTTTAGCATGTTAATTTTCATACTGGCCTTGAACTATATTGTTATTAAGGTGAGCCAATTAAATTTTCGTATTTCGTATAACTCCTGTTCAATCTATTGCATTTACGTAACATGGAGATAAGATACTACAATCTTGATTATATTCAGAAGAAATAAACTGAACCGAAACAACGAGGGAGAAATTTAAAAAAAAGAACTTTAGTTTTTACTAATATTTTAAATAATGTATCCACAAGTTTACAGTTTTCCAGAATAATCGTCAGAATTCAAAACAAATCTTCAAATCAATTCAGAAAGTCACGCAGAATCCCTTCAAAAAAAGAAGAAATGGCTAAGAGATAGACCATATGTGGATTACGTTTAAACAATATCTATATTCCGGTAATATCTGCAAAAGCAGTAGATGTGTCTGCTTTGGAACGCAATATTTGTCACCGTTTTCTATGCAATTTAGTATCATCGAACTGCCATTGCCCAAAATACTTTTTTAAGGAAAACATGTTTTCATTTTGGAGCATCAGAAACTCCTCTTAATGTATACATTTTTTTCCAAATTAGCGCCCCAATTGCGTCTATAATCTTTCAAATGTTACTTTTGTTACTTATTAGGTTTTCCAAGTTAATATTTAGGTTTCCAAGTTAAGTCTATAATATCACTCTTCTTTTTTGAAAGATATATTTTAGAATAAAGAAAGCTCAAAAAATTATAATTCTCCCTTAACCTCTGTTCTCAACAAGAGGAAATTAAGTTATATTTAAGCTAAAAAATTATAATAAAATATAACTAAATTCTGCTGATTTCAGGAAGCCATGGCGGATAAATTTTTCTTCCGTACTTAGGCTCTTTAGGTTCAGCATTGTATGTTAAAACGTGTTTTACAAATCGCCACTAAATGATTGATTTATTACTACAGTAAGGAAACCGTGCATTTTTCTCTTTCTTTCTAATGTGGAACTATCGACCGCGGATTGGCTATTTTTAACTTTATCGTTGTTAGGTCCATATATTCAAAGGATAAAAATAAGCATTACCAATTTAAAATCACTGAAACTGAATGTCAAGGTAAAGTAAATTAACGACAAAATCAAATCCCTTGTTCATTTTTTCTCTATTTTCTCGTGACTAAATGCAGTTTCCAATCATAATTCTTTAAAAACAAACTTTTTCCTTTATACATGCAATATTCCCATGCAGCGGTGGTATTTCTTGATATTGTCCAAGTAGGATTTCTTGGAAAATAAAGAAAATTTCTTTATCGACCAAACACGAAGTAATTGTCATGAATTTCCAGGTCTAGAAGAAGTTCAAGTGAGACATCCAAAAGCAGTATGGGCTCTGGAACTCAGGGAAATTACACACCAACAAAAAGACGAGGGCCGATAGCTGCAGAATTCCAAACACCCGGTCCAGCAACGATTGTACTTCCTTCAAGCATAGGCAAGCTGTTTCTTCCTTTCTTTATCTCTCTTTCTCTCTCTCTCTCACCTCCTCCTATTTTTTCACTATTTCTGTCCATCAGCTAATAAGCCATAAATGAAGTTAGCAACTAAATCTTTGATGATAGATTTACTAAATTTGTTTCTTGTATATTTGGAAGGTACTATTTTGACACCTGACTCTCTGATTTGTGCGTCTTCTAACTCTGGGCGTATCCCTGCCGATTTTTATTTAAGTCATTAAATAGCACAGCAAGATCGTTGCACACTGGCGTATGCGCACAATTTGGTTCTCAAGGGAGGCCATAAATAAGGAAAATATCACGAAATATTCTCGAGATTTTTTGTGGGGCGAGGGTCATATCTCAAAATCCCTCCCTCCTCTGTGTGTGCCTGGTCGTACATATAATTTTGCTTGAATTTTTCAGATAAGTATGAGTTTTCATTGATCTTAAAATTGTTTTTAGCTACCGTATACTGCCCAACACAACTTTGACTAAAACAGTTAAGAAAAATCTTGGCTTCTTTCTGAAGTCTGATATTTGATTATTATTTGCTCAAATTTTGTCGAAGTAGACACAGCAATTATAAACCCAGCCAATGTTTTCAAATATTAATTAAAAAAACTTTTCCACAAAATAAGTTTTCTCAAAGAAAAGTAAAGAACTCCATTAAATAAAAAAGGAGCAAAAATAAAATCAAATAATCTACCAAGCGTGAAATTACCACAAATCAGCATCGATAAATAAATGAAACCCAAAACGAACAGAAATTACAATAATTAACCGAGTCAAACTCAAAACGAACAGAAATTAACATAAGTTGGGCGCAAAACCTATATTCCTTCCCAAGACCAGAACAAAAATTTGCACTTTACTGAAAAAATATAAATGTTTTTACTTTTATAACTTTAATAAATCAAATAATATCAACCTTTTTATTACTAATATCCGTATACGCAAATCAAATTGACAATGTTAATTCATTTGTATTTTTTTAGTAAAGTGCAAATTTTGTTCTGGCCTTGGAAAGAAATAGGGGTTTTGCGCCCAAGTTATGTTAATTTCTGCTCGTTTTGAGTTTAACTCGGTTAATTATTGTAATTTCTGTTCGTTTTGGGTTTCATTTATTTATCGATGTTGATTTGTGGTAATTTCACGCTTGGTAGATTATTTGATTTTATTTTTGCTCAATTTTTGTTTAATGAAGCTCTTTACTTTTATTTGAAAAATTTATTTTGTGGAAAAAGTTTTTTTTTAATTAATTTCTGTTCGTTTTATATTGACATTTTCTTTTGAGGTAAAAAGAAAATAACATATTAAATTTTTTGCTTATAAAAGACTTTATAGTTTGGCCTGCTATTTGTATGCTGGAGAAAATTTTTCAGCAATTTTTAACAACATACACCCTTTTAAAAATCTGGACACAAATAGTCCTGTTTAATTTAGTTTCATACCTCCTCTAGTTGACCTGAAATGGAAAACTTGATACCATTCGCAAAAAAATCTGTTTACTTTCTTTGATAGCTTGGATATACTACGCTATTGCGATTTGTTTAAATTTTAAGAGCAGAAATGGGAGGGTTGGCGTGGGAGGGTGGGAGTGGAAGGGGGACTAGTTGCCCTCAAATCACTTTCGACTATTAAAAAGAGCATCAGCCCTTACTATTTTCAATCAAATGAGCCCTTTTCGAAGTTCCCACGACAACTCCTTCGATACGAAGTGCCCTGGTCTAAACAGCAACAACAAAAATACAACAAAAAACAATACATTATACCCATTTCGATCTTTACTACAAAAATGTCAAGCCTTCAAATCACTTTCGACTATTAAATAGGGCACTAGGCCTTACAATTTCCAATCGAATGAGCCCTTTTGGAAATGACAGCGCTGTCCATAAATACCGTAAATGCCCTCGAGACATAAATTATAACACTTACCCTAAGGTCTGTTAGGATGGGTATCATTCTCTTAAATTAAGTGGCCAGAGCTTTTAACTACGTTCAACAAAACGGTTACCTCAAAATTTTGATCGGATGTGTTTGGGGAAATGGTGGGCGTGAGGGGCGGTAGTCGTTCTCCAATCACTTTCAAGTATTAAAAATGGCCCTAGCCCTTTCAAGTTCCAATCAAATGAGCGCTTTTGAAGTTTCTACGACAAAACTGTCAATAAAAACTTTATATGCCCCCCAGGGCATAACTTACAACCCTTGCCCTGAGTGCTTGGGGGAGGGGTGTGTGTCATTATCAAAGACCTAATTTCCAGAACTTTCTACTACGTTGAAAAAAAATGGCTATCTGAAAATTTTGATTGGAAGTGTTTGGAGGAATGGTGGGCGTGAGAGGGGGGTTAGTTACCCTCCAATCACTTTCGACTATTACAAAGGGCACTAGCCCTCTCAATTTCGAATTGAATGAGCCTCTTTTAAAGTTTTACGACAACTCAATCTATAAAAACCTTATATGCCCCCCAGGGCAGAACTTACAGCCTTTGCCCTTGGGGCTCTGGGGTGTTTTTCATCCTTAAATACATAATTTTTAGAACTTTCAACTACGTTTAACAAAATGGCTATCATTAAACTCTGGTTGAATATTTTTGGGGAAATGGTGGGCGTAAGAGGGGGGTTAATTACTCTCCACTCACTTTCGACTATTAAAAAGGGCAATTTCAATTTGCAATCAAATGAGCCCTTTTTGAAATTTCTATAACAACTTTCTATATAAACTTTATGTGCCCCAAGGGCCTAACTTGCAAATCTTGTACTGAGGGCTCTAAGGGGGTTATCATCCTTAAAGACCTAATTTCAAGAACTTTCAACTACGTTGAAAAAAATGGATATCTCAAATTTTGATTGGATGTGTTTGTGAAAATGATGGGCGTGAGAGGGGCGTTAGTCGCTCTCCAATCACTTTCAACTATTAAAAAGTCAGTAGCCCTTTAAATTTCCAGTAGAAGGAGCCATTTTGAAGTTTCTACGTTTTCAGTAAAAACCTTTTATGCCACCAGTATACAACTTACATCACTTGCCCTGAGGGCTGTGGGGGGGGGGAGGATTTTCCTTTCTTAAAAACTTAATGTCCAAAACTTTCAACTACGTTGAATAAAATGGCTATCTAAAATATTGATTGGATGTGTTTGGAGAAAATATGGGCGTGAGAGGAAGGTTAGTTGGCCTCAAATCACTTTCAACAATTAAAAAGGGCACTAGCCCTTAGAATTTCCAATCAAATGAGCCCTTTTTCAAGTTTCTACGACAACGATTTCAATAAAAACTTTATATAACCCCAGGGCATAACTTATAACCCGTGCACTGGAAACTGTGGGGGGAGTATCCAGGTCAAAGATATAATTTCAAGAGCATTGAGTTGAATTAAGCAATATGACTATCTCAAAATTTTTATAAGATTTCTGTGGGGAAATAACGGGCTAGAAGAGGGTGTCAGCGGCCCTTCGAATACTTCTGACAATTAAAAAGGGTACTGTCTATTTCAATTTCCAATCGAATGAGCCATTTTTGAAGTTTCTACGACAACTCCTTCGATACCAAGTGCCCGGGTAGGGAGAAAAAAAAAAACAAATAAAAAACACATTGTGCCCACATCGTTCTTTACTTAGGCAGCGCTAGCGCGCTGCCTATGATATAGGCTACACAAAAAAGCAAACTTTCAAGGATTTCTTCCTTTCAAGAAGATATAAAAGAGTGTAAAAATTGGTTGCAGCCTCGGTCAAATCGCGGCTCTCCGTTTTTCTTTTTTCCAGTTGCATGATTTATACGTTTTGGTTTTACACCTGAAGAAACACCCGACACATAAAATATTGTCTCATATAAAAAATAGAAAAATGTAAAAAAAAAAATCCAAGCTTTGGTCATTCTTTAGACTCAGAGTCCTTGGACTAACTAGCCAAGTGTTACCAAGTGTTTACGAAACTATAATTAGAAAAGCCATTAGCCATTTTTCACTGTATTTCATACTTTTTGATTTTCATATGATTTTTTTTCCTTGGCCAATTCTAAAAGTTGGGACAAAAAAAAAAAAAAAACAGGTGGAAATCAAACGAGGAGACATAAGTAGGAAAGGAACATAATTCACGGAAAGTCCAGCTGGCGACAACTTTACGAAAGCATGAGGAGTTTCGCAATAAGCGCTATTTTATGCAATAGTGCATTTGTTATCCTCACCACCCTCGAAATGTCATGAATGTAACTTCTGATTATAAGAGGCATAAGCCACGGCAGAAACTATATGCGTAGGGCATAGGGAGCGACATGATTGAGTCGCAGGGACAGACGGTAAACCCTAACAGCTATCCTGTTGGAAGTGCAACATCTTGGTCTCGTTAAGGATCTAGGAAATGTTCGATACGAACTAAGCCTCGTCACTGTTTATGTTTTTCAGAAAAACAGAAAAAAACAGAAACAGGTTAGACAAAAACAGAAATAGAAGTAAAAACAAAGAGTGCCGATGCTCGTTCATGGGTACGCAGCAAACCACTGGAAGCGTATGCCCCAAATGTCAACAACACCGCAAATAACATCCCTTTACTTGAGATTCATTAAGTTTTTTTTTCTTTTTAATAAAGTATTTGATATTAATATCCATCATCTCTTAGGCTTACATAAAAGAAAAGACATTTTAGAAAACGACCTAGTAATTTCATTGCCATATCCATTGTACAAAACATTGTGCTAAACGGAAAATCTCAGAATATATTCAGCAAGACCCGTCTATCTAAGGTATTACTTCTTATTCTTACAGGTATTAACATACAGGAATCAACAATTAAGAAAGCCCCAGCATTCAGTTTTGGTTCAAAACCAGAAGACAAGCTGGAATCACCCGGTCCTGGACCTGGTCAATATAATGTTACAAAGCTCACCTACAAAGGTAAGCATCGCAAGTCTAGCAGTGGGTAAGAACTAATATTGAAAACAAAACTCTTATATAGAATCAAGAAAGGATTAAGTTGTTATTTTTTACCATAAAACAAATTACCGTGTGATAAAAATAAAACCAAGAGCTTATTCCCTTTTATGTAACAGCCTTTAATAGGCTACTGCATTTCTATTGAGTATGAAAGTGTTGACATGAAAAAATTGTTTAATTATTTTTAATGTTAAGCAACTAAAATCATTTAAAGCTGAAAAGCTTTTTTTATTAGAAATTTAACTAAAAATTTCAATTTAAGAATCCCAAAGTGTTAGAAAGACTGAAGTTCGCCATAGCTTGAGCAGCAAATGGCAAATAACGAATTCTATAACAAAAGACGTTTCATCTCACGAGTCCCACCAGTTTTAGGTAATAAAAACCATAAATTCTCGCCATTTTAAGTTTGGGAACTAGGCAGGGCCCACTTCAAAGCTAATTAATTTTATGAAATCTACAAGCCAGTTTTGACATGAACTCGGAGAATTTTCGGCTGGCCCGTATAAAATAATAAAAGGTAAAGAACAAATAGATTTTATCTAATTTTAACAAATTTTATACTAAAGTGTTTCGATAAATAAGGCATAATTATAAACTAGAAAAAAAACATTAATCCAGTTGTCACTATACCTAAGCGGTTTGCAAATATCTTGGAAATATAATAAAGGAAATTGGCAGTAGCTCGAAATTATCGGTCATGACCAGATTGTCATATATGGTTGATTAAGAAAACTAGTGGACTGCCACAAAAAAAAAAGAAAAATGGTAGAGGTCACTGAGATATTATTTTGAAACTCACTTGCCTGACGAAGTCAAATTATTTGCTGCGTTAAAGGGGTGTTTTAGTTGAAGATTATTTACCTTGAAGTGTCTAGTTGAACTTTACTTTCAGAGAAGTTATCTTTCAATAAGTGGCATCGTTTGAACCTTTGAAAGTTTTACGTGCTCCGCATTTGAACTATTTTTTTGTGGATAGACCACCTCTGGCTTTGATTCCAAACTTGTAAATTGTCGCATGGACACGTATATGATCATAATACATATTCTGACTGCTTTCAAGCATGTAATCACGGAAAATGTACAAGTCGGACACGCAAGGCCGACAAAAAATATAATTATTTTGTGTCTCAAAAGGCTTGCTATGGAATTTAATTTCTAATTATCCATATTTTCGGATCTGCATTGAGTTTGACCGCATGAATATTCAATTTTACTTCTATAAATTTGAACGAAGTATTTAAAGACCCACAAATTCTCCTACGCATACAAAGGTAAAGGAAGCGAGGGGGATTTCGCCTCTAGAAATTACTTATTTTTTAATTTGGACTATAGAAAACATTCTGTAACATTAAGTGTCTAATATTCATTTTGTCGTAAAAAAAAATTAAATGTGGATAATTAAAAAAAAAATTACATGTTCACAATATATTTATATTCTTCAGCTGCTATAATTCTTAGCGTGCTCTTGGGCCTACATATTTAATTGCACAATTTTCTCATTTACGGGTAACCATAGGAGGCAGACAGAATATTTTCTCTCACACTGCATAATATAAAAATGCATTTTCTTTTAGTATTCTTTTTTCAACTTAAGTAAATTTGGCCGTAAATTTGTCGAAATTCGATTAATCCGCTAGCTGGAAGACAAACATACAATTAGCCTATATTTACCATCCAAGGCTCATTCCAAATATAATAATCATTACTGTGTATTTACATCCTAGCTCTCCTAATGACTGCAGCTAGATCTAGGGAACATAAGAATTTATTTATTTTTAATTGGCATTATACTACTACTACTAACAACTCACCTCAGCACCAAGCCGCCTGAAGCCAACACACCTATGCACGCTCCTCCTCGATCTCAATGTATTCACAGCATCCCTCTTTACACCCTCTCGTGACGTTTTTATTCTCCTTAAATCTTCCCTTACGACATCCTCCCACCCCAACCGAGGTCGATCTGCTTTCCATTTAGCCATAGACGGTTGGCCGAAAAGGACAATCTTTGGCAGTTTGTCATCCTTCATCCGCAGAATGTGCCCTAGCCACCTCAACCTTTCTTTCATTATAGCCCTAGAAAGCAGGACTGAACCACACTTTTTTTGTACAGCCTATTGTTTGAAATATAGTCAGTTGGGTACCCAAAATAATTCGTAGGCAATTTCTTTGGAAAACATCTAGCAAATCTTCCTCCGTTTTTGGAGCGCCCATGCTCCGGGTACAAAAAAATAATATAAACCAACAAAATTTTGTAAATAACCTAGGGCTGTATCCAGGCATTAGGGAGACGGGGGCTGGGACTCAATAGCACCGGTAGCAATTATTGTGTTTAAAAAGAACACTGAACGGCGAACCGAATTGTTATCTTTCAGATAACGAATCAATAGGAAACTCGACAAA
>NC_142795.1:59888932-59920897 GCF_049724085.1 Artemia sp. Qi Xiang Cuo | reverse complement strand
ATCAATAGGGTCATCTCTACTCTCTCTTTACGCTAAAGTTTGACTCTTTCTCACACCTCTATTTTTTAAAACAATAAAAAACTTCAGCGTAAAGAGCGAGGCATTGAGGAGGGGACAGCTCCTTAGAAATACGGAATAATTTCTGTTCGTCTTATAAGTTTCAATGTCGCTCCTTACTTTCAGTTAAAAAAAACTTCTTTTTTTTTATTTAATTTTAATGATTGAGGTCTACATATACCTCTGTACCTGCGTGTAGGTTTCAAGCCTATCAGAGATTAAACAAATTTTAGGCTCATTTATGGGTGTCACGAGTCGATACCGCCAAATTCAGTTTCAAATTTTGTCTTCTCAAGTTATGTTTGTTTTCTTTAAATTGAAAGCAAGCTTTCTTCAGGCGTTCACTGTATTACTTTTTTTCTTAGTTAAAACCACAGTTCATATAATTATCCAGTAAGCTTATCGCAGATCATTTCTGGTCTTCGTTCTCGGTGCGAACAAAAAGCTCCTCCCACTTCTTTCTGCATTAGCGGGTTAGTCTGTTTCCGATTGTTTCCAACAAAGTGCATTATTCGTAATAGCGGGTTTCCACTTGTTTCCGATTAGATCACAGTCTGACTTGTCTACCCGTGAAAAGATCTGATGCCGCCTATGTTTCTATCTGCAAAAACGTTCTCTGGAGCACTCGCACCTTGGTCCGGGTTTTTATAATGAGTGAGATAGGGAAAGATCATACTGGATAATTATATAAACTGTGGTTAAAACTTAGAATTGAAGGTCAGGAAAAAGTTCATTTTTTCATCGTTTTCATCGCATTTTTGCACCGATGGGAAATTTTATAGCTATTATTGGTACTTATTTAGTGTCCGGTAAGCACGCGAGAAGATCAGCATCGAAATCTCAAAGATGCTTGGCAGCGAAAACAGTTTTTCGCTGCCTAGTGAGGTATTGCTCACTCCGTGAAAAATATTTAAACTTTAGTTTTTTTGGGGTTGAAGGAGCAAAAAAGGTACCTAGGTTAGGTTAGGTTATGTATTTAATGTATGCTGTTCTTTACCCCCCCCCCTAATGTGCATATATAGCCCACATTTGTTTCTAAACTATAATATTTTAATCATACTTTGTTTTATTTCATTAGCATTAACCAAACTTCACTTCTTGCGTGTTTACCGGATACTAAAAAAATACCCTTTTATTTAAGCCAGTTTAATCTAAGAACAAGTCACATTTTGGCATAGACGCGATATATTGTATATCGGGTTGTAAGTATAGAAGATGCGTAGAAAAGTATTGTGCCTAGTTTCATACGTCACGAATCGATAGGCTACAACAGATTTGTTTCAAAATTTTGCGCTTTCATTAAAGTTTTCTTGGTCCTGTCACCGCATAATTCTAAGCTGGTTGGTAAATACCTATCTATGGTTTTCCTGCATCTGGGAAAAAAAATTTTTTAGCCGTCTTAAATGCCCGTTTGCCACAATGCAATTTTTACATTAGATTCTCGTTGGCGGAGGGACTTACAGCTGTAAGTATAAAACTAATCAAGGACAACAATGTTTGGCCCATTTCGGAACCCCTTATCCCCCCCCCCATCCCATCAAAACATGTGCTCCCCTTATCCAGACAACAATCCGTGACAGCTTCAAGCCTATCGGAAAAAAAGTAATTTGGTCATTTTTGGGCTCCATTTGTAGAGGTGGGGTCTGCCTCCATGCTAAAATTTTTAGTGTGATTTAAAGCCCACTTGGCATTGGGATTTTATGACAAAAGGTTTGAGCTAAAGGTTTGAGCACCATTCCCTCAAACGAAGTTTTTGCATGTTAGGCTCGTCTTGGCCGGGACTTACGACTGCAAGTTTCAAACTGATCAGGGACAACACGACTATGACCCATTACTGAGTCCCCTAACACCCTCCCCTCTAAACTCTAATGTGGTGTCCCCTTAGTCATGGAATTGATCCTTAAAAGTTTCAAGGCGAGCCGAAAACAACTTATTTGGATCACGATTTAAAAGGGGCTCGTATCCTCAAACTGTAATTTTTGTTGTACAACTGGACCCACTTGGTCAGAGACTTGCAGTTTTGAGCTTCATGCAGTTCAGAAATAAAAGTTTGTTGGTCTCCTTTAGGGCCCCATTTTCAGCCGAACCAATATTTTGTTCAACCTCTCAGGATTCCTGCTTTTGTCTATTTTTGATTTTTTCTGACCTATTTTCAGTCTCTTTGTGTCTTACCGAATCGGAATTTCGAGATCTGTGAGTATGGGCTTTGAGAGCGTAGACCTAATCGAAATTCGAAAATTATGTTTTGGCCACTCAGGTGGTCAAATTGAAATTACATGGTTTAGAATGTTTTCCCTAGCCTTAAAAAAATATGTCAAAAACCAAAACGTAAATACAATGTCACGGATATCAGTAGCCAACTTGCCAGACCGGTGAACATGTAGACAAGGTAAGCTTCACTACGACGTTATAATTTTTTCCAATGATAAGTTGAATTTTGGTTGACTGTTATGGTTTAGTTCACTTAATCTATGCCGTCCAACATACTCCTCAACAAACAATGGAACTTGTGTATTATCTCGAACACACTCGGGAAGTGAAGTTAGGTTAATCGTAATGAAATATACCAAAATGTGATGAAAATATAATACTTTAGAAACAAAATCATGGAAACTACAACCAAGAATTATGGAAAGCCGGCCGCCAGGAACGCATTATATTAAATACCTAACCTTACCCCTAATCACCTCTGTATAATAAATATTTAATTAAAAAATATACCTGCATCGTAGTTTTTCTCACTCAGACTAAGCTAATTATAACCAATTACAGACACACAAACCGGTTATTCTTAGACCAAACAGACCAAACTTCTTGTGTGTGTTCGGGATAATACACAGTATCCAAACAATTTTCATATTATTTCAACATATATAGGCTAGTTCAACATAGAACATAGTTCAACATTTTTGCTTCAGCTGCCTCTTTAGACTACAACTCCTTGTCTTCACGATGTGGAGTTGTTAATCCTGTGATCGCGGTGCAAAAAAGAAATGAGAGGTGCCGAAAGTAATTCAGTGTTGAAAGCACTGTATAAAGATAATTATTTATGTACTATTAGTCTATTATTTATATACTGTGGTTGAAAGCACCTTCGATTCTGTTCTCTATTGACTGTTTATTTTTATGATTGATTGTACTTGTTTGGTCTTTTTTTTGTCTTTTATTGATCACTGTTAGTATTGTAGTTTTACTTTTATGATGGGCAATATATATATATACATACATGCACACATTTGTATTCCATTTATTCACCCCTCTAAAAAATTTTTAAATCCATTCTCAATTAGTTGCTCAGATCTAATGCATAATTCTTAATGGCAGCTCGTCTACACGTTTACCAATCCTAATTGAAATTTTGCATTATGCTGTGCATAACTTTACGAATCCATTGTGTGAGACAATGGATTACGAGTGAGACAAAGTCATTCAATTAGCCTAGATTACATGTGAGGCAAATCAATAGCCGGGTAAGGAGCGACCCGGCTCAATAGTAACCGAAACTCTAAAAAACGGAATTTTGATAACAATAGATACATCAAAAGAATCAAATTTTTATGCTGATTTCAAATAAATACATTTCATCAAATTTAGTTGTACCCTTCAAAGGTTACGCGCCTGAGAAAATTTGCCTTATTTTCCAAAAAAGGGGAAAACACTCCCTAAAAGTCATAGAATCTTAGTTAAAATCACACCATGAGATTCTGCGTATTAGGGAACCCTACAGTAGAAGTTTCAAGCTCCTATTTTAAAAAAAAATGTGGAATTTTGTATTTTTTGCAAGAAGAACAAGCACGGATTCGTGTATATATATATATATATATATTTTTTTTCAGGGGTGATCGTATTGAACCAGTGGTCCTAGAATATTGCGGGATGGCTCATTCGAACTGAAATTATAAGTTCTAATGCCCTTTTTAAGTGACCAAAAAAATGGAGGGCAACTAGGCGGGACGATCTACGTGGGAGGATCTTTCCATGGATGAAGTTTTCATGGGGGAAGGGACATTGCTATACAGGGGGTGCAGGATTTCCCAGTATTATTTAAAAAAACGATCAGAAATTAAATAAAGAAAAAACATCAATTCTTTCAACTGAAAGTAAGGAGCAACATCAAAATTTAAAACGAGCAGAAATTAATGCGTATATGATTGGATTCGTCCCCTACTCATTACCTCGCTCTTTACGCTAAAGTTTTTTGTACTTTCATCAGAGCTATTTATTCTAATTAACGGCCTTTGTGATTAAGGGGTCATTCTTAAAGAATTGGAACAAAATTTGAACTTTAGCGTAAAGAGCGAGGTATTGCCTAGAGGGTGAACCCCCTTATATACGTAATAAAAATATAGGAATATAGAAGTTAGTTACGTAAGTTAATTCGTAAGTTACGTCAGAACAAAGTTTTGATAGAGCCATTTGGACAAAAAAAGGTAAAATTAATATGCAAATTTCATTTTAATTATTTATGCATGTTGAGCCAAAATCAAAGCTGCATTAGCTCAAAAACATCCAGAAATTAAATAAAAAAAAACATGTTATTTTAACTGAAAGTAAGGAGCGACATTAAAACTTAACACAAACTGATAGTAGTCCATATTTGACATTGTCGGTCCAATCCTCCCTCAATTGCTCTGGCATATTATGTGTTACTGTCTCACAACTTTGATTTTATAAAAATAAAAAACTTTAGCGTAAAGAGCGAGGGGTTGAGGAGGGGGCAGCCCCTTTCATATACGGATAAATTTCTGTTCGTTTTAAGTTTTAATGTCGCTCCTTACTTTCTGTTAAAAAAGCTTGTTTTTTTTTACCATTAAAAGAATCGAAAACAGAAAGAGCTCATCTCCGAGCTGCATGCAGTCATTATTCCATTTCTCAATAAAATGAGCAATTTGCAACCTTACACCTATTAGTTGTAATATCTAGACAGTCATCATAATAGACTAACTTTTACTAGTTTACATTGAATTATTTGAGACAGATATCTATTACTGGGGTAAATATGGACATATACCTAGAGGCGTGCATCACTTTCAAGACTCACCAACTGTCATTTTAAAAGTACCCGTATCCTCTTGAAATTCGTTGGGCGCCGTTTATAGTTACATTCGTTTTATAGTTACAGTCAAGTAGATCTTTCTGAAAAGGTTTTAGACCGTTGGTGTTTTTTTTTATCCAGGTGCTAGCAGGCTTCAAAGCACAGTTTATAGAATTAGCAGTTTGATCATACCCGATCTCACCCATTATAAAAACCCGGACCAAGGTGCGAGTGCTCCAGAGAACGTTTTTGCAGATATAAACATAAGCGGCATTAGATCTTTTCACGGGTAGACAAGTCAGATTTATCTTGGACATGAAACAAGTGGAAACCCGCTATTACGAATAATGCACTTTGTAACCATTTCTCATTGATTGACGGAAACAGACTAACCCGCTAATGCAGAAATAAGTGGGAGGAGCTTTTTGTTCGTACCGAGAATGAAGACCAGAAATGATCTGCGATAAACTTACTGGATAATTCTATAAACTGTGCTTCAAAGTTTCCAAATTCAGTCCCCGAAGTTTGAAAGTTTGAAGCCAGCTAGCACCTGGACTGCATATGCTAGTGGTCGTTAATTTACTCAGTCTCTTGGATCCATGGATTACATATATCTTTGTGATTTTACTGGACGATTGGAGGTGTAAAGAGGGCACCCTCTAAACCTCCATTCTTAATTTAGAGTTAATATTTGACTTTTTCTACTTGTCTTAGTTTAATTTTTCTTTTTATTTTCCTTTAAAAATTTTTTTTGAAGGCCGATTTCTTCAATTTATTGCTGAAAAAAAAAAAAAAAAAAAAAAAAAAAAAACAGCGGAAGTAAACCGAGTCTCGAGACGTCTCAATAAAAATAGATTTTCAGATCATGCAATACACCACTGCGATCAATCTATCATACTTAAGTCTTTTCAAATTACGACTCTACAAAAAAAAGACCTTAAAAAACGACTATTTACCAATGAGATGGCTTGTGAACCTGTACGTGTCAATGATTTGAAATCTGGCTACAGATTTCGCGAGAAAATAGGATACAGCGCATTTTAACACCAAAACTTCCATCTATTTGTGCGTTTCAAGAAATTTTACATTTTCAGGTTTGCTTTCTTCAGTAACTGGATCATCTATTTTACTGTATCCAGATCAAGAGGAAGAAATAATTCTGAGTGGAGCTGCATTAAAACTGCGCTGCGAGGCCAGAAAAGAAACTTATTGGCATTTTAATGTTTATCCTGATTCTGTAAGCTTATTTTGGGTGTTCTAATGTAAAGTAAGCTAGGCTCATTGTTGGACTAGATACACTAATTTTTCAGGGATCAAATCTGTTCGTATTGAGCGAATCGGATGGAGTAAAGCGAAAAAAGTTTGTAAAGTGTTTTTTTTTTTAGAATTAATTTAGGATATACCTTTAAAAAAAGTTTTCCAAAGGAAGTTAAAGAGCAATATTGAAACCTAAAGCCAGCAGAAATAAAGTAATGTAATTAATATGAATAACCACACCAAACCTAAAACGAACAGAAATTCCCATAAATAAGAGGGAACTACCACCCCTCAAACCCACCAAAGCCTAGAGGGCCGTTTTTGCTTCCCTGAAAACAGTATGCATTTTGAACAATGGGTTATTTTTCATAACATGGGAAAAAAAATCAAATATCAATGAATTTTACAACGGACAGTTAAAAGATTTTCTTCTAATAAATACATTTATGACCCTTAATTTAGGTTTTTATAATTTTAAAAGAACGCTTTTTTGTTACTATTTTCCCTTCGTAAGTGAGCACTTTTGGAGCAATCGGTTCAGTGTGCTGAAGCAATATTTTGAATTTACAAATTAACAAAGAATTTACCAATTAATTGCCTATGTATTTGAAAGGAATTAGTTGAAACGAAGTTGAAACATCAATGAATGTGTGTTGAACATAGACTAATCACGCTAAATTGATTGTTTAAAATTTAATGATATATAAGGAAACATATTCCTAGAAGTTTTAGTGGTATGAATTTTCAATGCTATGATGAAAAAAAGAAAAACTGTTAGAAATACAAATTGCCATGGCTACGCAAAAACATTCTAAGTTTTCTGTAAATCCTTTTGGCCGACTGAAAATATTCCAAGTCTACTAACTCCTTTCCCTCTGAGCTCGAAGATAATCTAAACCCAGTAAGTCCTTTCGGTCCCAGGGGATTAAAATATACACGCGAGTAAGTACTTTTGGCTGATTGAAATACAACAAGTCCCTTGATTCCTTTTGATCTGAGCTGATTTTAAATATTCTATATTTGATAACTGCTTTTGGCCTCGCTTTGCTTGAACCTTTGGACTTTAGGTCCTTGTCTGCCTTGATTTTTTTTTCGGGAAAATTTCGAGATATATAGCCCTGTTTCTAAGATTATTTTGAACGTCTAGCCACAAATCTAGGAATAAAAAAATAATCATAAAAAAGGCACTTTCCAAACTGTGACCTCCCTCTTCAGAAATAATATATATGAAATACAAAATAAGTGACAATATTCTGAGTAGAGAGGGAGGTGCTACTCGTGTCACGCACCCCTGCTGCCACTTACAACTTTTTTTTACATAATTTATGTCTGTTTGTTGTCAGTAAGAATGAAAAAACAGGAATTTTCTCACTTTGATGGATGTTTTCTTGGATGGTTATGTGTGTTGGTCAATTTATTTGATGTTTTTCATGGATGTCAACAGTAATTTATGTCTGTTTTATGGTTTTTGTCAGTAAGAATTAAAAAAAATTATTTTTCTCACTTGAAAAAACAGGAATTTTCTCACTTTTATGGATGTTTTCTTGGACAGTTATGTGTGTTGGTCAATTTATTTGATGTTTTTCATGGATGTCAACAGTAATTTATGTCTGTTTTATGGTTTTTGTCAGTGAGAATGGAAAAACAGTATTTTTCTCACTTGAAAAAACAGGAATTTTCTCAAATTGATGGATGTTTTCTTGGACGGTTATGTGTGTTGGTCAATTTATTTGATGTTTTTAATGGATGTCAACATCAATTTATGTCTGTTTTATGGTTTTTGTCAGTGAGAATGAAAAAACATGAATTTTCTCACATTTCTGGATGTCAACATCAATTTATGTCTGTTTTATGGTTTTTGTCAGTGAGAATGAAAAGACAGGAATTTTCTCACTTTTATGTATGTTTATTGGACAGTTATGTGTGTTGGTCAATTTATTTGATGTTTTTCATGGATGTCAACATCAATTTATGTCTGTTTTATGGTTTTTGTCAGTGAGAATGAAAAAACAGGAATTTTCTCACTTTTATGGATGTTTTCTGAACGGTTATGAGTGTCGGTCAATTTATTTGTTGTTTTTCTTGGATGATAACTTCAATTTATGTCTGTTTTATGGTTTTTGTCAATTGATTACATAATATCTCCAAACAGATAACACTACCCACTAATTTCCTATCTTATGCTCTATAAACAAGGGCTTTCTCACTCCAGGAACTATATTCAAGCTTTAGTTTTTTGGGGTTTAGGAGGAAAAAAGGTACCTAGGTTAGTTTAGGTTATGTATTTATTATATGCTATGCTTTATCCCCACCCTCCTAATGTGCCAATATACAGCCAAAATTTGTTTCTAAACTATTATATTTTTATCCTATTTTGTTTTATTTAACTAGCATTAACCAAACTTAACTTCTCGCATGTTCCCCAGATATTAGAACAGTACCTTTTTTTCCTGCATTGCTTTAGTATAAGTGTGACATCCTTTTCACTAATAAATACCCATAATTTTTTGAAGGCCTATATGATATATGTTCTGAAAATTTAATCGATTATTATTATTGTTGCTGGTTTGTCTGTGAGTCCAGGCAATTTGATGTTCATATGTTAGTCCTAAAACTCAGCTGCCCTTGCCTGAGACTATAGGCAGGCAGACCTTATGTCACTTGTTCACCTGCAAATCCAGGCAACTTGTTGGGTCAACCAATTTTGAATGAATTTTGTGATAGTGTAACTGTCTGAGCTTATAAACTGGGTTGCCTGTCTAAGACTTTAGACAGGTAGACCCTATGCCACTTGTTTGCACACAAGGACAGGTAACTTTTCAGTCAACCAATTTTCAATTAATTCTGTTTTAGTGTAACTGTCTTGGCTTATAGATTGGGTTTTCTGTCCGCGAACTGCAAGTCCAGGTGACTTGGTGGTCACATATTAATCCTAAGACTTGGTCAAAATGCCTTAGACTCTAGGCGGCCAGCCCTACTTGGAAAGTCTACTTGAATTACAATAGAGATGACTAAGATTTTTGAGCTGACTCACAACAGACAATTTCTATGGAACTTGCTGATGAAGAAGCATCCTAAGCCTAATTTTCCTGGCCACATAAATTCTCAGGTAGGTTGACTAAGTTTTAGGATTGATATGTGACCACCAAGTTGCCTGAACTGCAATTGGAACTATGAAAGACCATCTGTATGACTTAGTTGTTTTCTCTATGTATCACTGGGGTAGTGTAATTTCTTTTGTATAACATTTTAGTGGATCATATATTCAATAAGAAAACCAAAAGCATTCTGTATAACTTTATTCATGTTTCTCTATAATAATTTGATGTTTAAAAAGTCATACAGAAGACTTTATATCATTCTCCATGTTTAAAGGAAACACAATATTGCTTATTGTTTGATTTTATAGTGCTTTGTGTATAAGAGTAAATGACAATATTTGTTGCTTAGAGTATAAAGAACCAATGACTTTAATAGCCTAGGCCTAGTCATACAGTGCTCACCTGAGTAATTTGTATTTCTAATATAAAAAAACATAAAAAGCATATGCTACTATTATATAGTAACTATGAAGTAGATTTATATCAAAATATTCAAGCAAATCACACAGCCTACTAGGTGTCTTACCTTAGCCTACATAAGGTAGACTATCAATGGAAGTCATTAGGTCTGCAAAACTACCAATAGGGTAGCCTATATATTGATACTTTCTTTTAGAATCATTAATGTTTACCTTTACAGTGCTTCATGGTTAAAAGATCCTGGAATGCCAAAAATCCTAGTAACATCAAGACTATACCTAGTCTAGCCAAGCTCTTTTCAAGAAGCATTCATTAAAAGTATTTTTCAAAGAAAAGAGCTTTGCTGAACTAGGTTCCGATTTCTGTTTTACCAGAACATACAAGAAAACAACACTTTCTAAGGCTATATGCTGATTTATTTATTTTTTGGTCATTTTCTGCTGTTTAACAGCACACGTTCTTTATTTTTGAAATTGGCCACGAACTTTCGGACATTATGTAAACAGGTGATCTTTCTCCTTAAAAAATGTATTATCGTTTTTTCACACTAATTTAAGACGTATATGGCTGTGTAAGTTTGCACTTGACCAATTTAAAGAATTAGTTTTCATTTTAGGTGTCCTTGGTACTTTAAGAGTTTAGAATTTTACCTTAGAGTCTTAGCTTAGAGTTTTAGTTGAAGTTCTAGTTTAGTTTAGTTTTAGTTAAGAGTTTAGAGTTTTAGCTTAGAGTCTTAGCTTAGAGTTTTTGTTGAAGTTCTAGTTTAGTTTTAGTTAATAGTTTAGAGTTTTAGCTTAGAGTCTTAGCTTAGAATTTTTGTTAGAGTTGAAGTTTAGTTTAGTTATAGTTAAGAGTTTTTAGCTTAGAGTCTTAGCTTAGAGTTTTTGTTAGAGTTCGAGTTTAGTTTAGATATAGTTAAGAGTTTGGAGTTTTACCTTAGAGTCTTAGATTAGAGTTTTAGTTTAGTTTTAGTTAAGAGTTTAGAGTTTTTTATATTAGAGTCTTAGCTTAGAGTTTTTGTTAGAGTTCTAGTTTAGTTTAGTTTTAGTTAAGAGTTTGGTGTTTTACCTTAGAGTCATAGATTAGAGTTTTAGGTAGAGTTCTAGTTTAGTTTAGTTATAGTAATAGTTTAGAGTTTTAGCTTAGAATTTTTGTTAGAGTTCAAGTTTAATTTAGATATAGTTGAGAATCTTTAGTTTTACATACGAGACTTAGCATAGAATTTTAGTTTAGTTTATTTTTAGTTATTATTTTCTAGTTTTTTAGCTTAGAGTCTTAGCTTAGAGTTTTTGTTAGAGTTCTAGTTTAGTTTAGTTTTAGTTAAGAGTTTGGTGTTTTACCTTAGAGTCTTAGCTTAGAGTTTTAGTTAGAGTTCAAGTTTAGTTTCGTTATAGTTAAGAGTATAGAATTTTAGATTAGAATCTTAGCTTAGAGTTTTTGTTAGAGTTCTAGTTTAGTTTAGTTTTAGTTAAGAGTTTATAGTTTTTAGCTTGGAGTCTTAGCTTAGAGTTTTGTTGAAGTTCTAGTTTAGTTTAGTTTTAGTTAAGAGTTTTTAGTTTTAGCTTAGAGTTTTTGTTAGAGTTGTAGTTTAGTTTAGTTTTAGTTAAGAGTTTCGAGTTTTAGCATAGAGTCTTGCTTAGAGTTTTTGTTAGAGTTCTAGTTTAGTTTAGTTTTAGTTAAGAGTTTAGAGTTTTTAGCTTAGAGTCTTAGCTTAGAGTTTTATTTAAAGTTCTAGTTTCGTTTATTTTAGTTACAGTTAAGAATTTAGAGTTTTAGCTTAAAGTCATAGCTTATAATTTTAATTAAAATTTTAGTTTGATTAAGTTTTAGTTAAGAGTTTCGAGTTTTAGCTTAGAGTCATAGCTTAGAGTTTTCGTTAGAGTTCTAGTTTAGTTTTAGTTAAGAGTTTAGAGTTTTACCTTAGTCTTAACTTAGAGTTTTAGTTAGAGTTGAAGTTTAGTTTAGTTACACTTAAGAATTTCGAGTTTTAGCTTAGAGTCATACCTTAGAGTTTTACTTAAAGTTTTAGTTTGGCTAAGTTTTAGTTAAGAGTTTAGAGTTTTAGCTTAGAGTCTTAGCTTAGAGTTTTTTTGTTAGAGTTCTAGTTTAGTTTAATTTTAGTTATGAGTTTGATGTTTTACCTTTGAGTTTCAGTTAGAGTTCTAGTTTAGTTTAGTTTTAGTTAATAGTTTGATGTTTTACCTTAGAGACTTAGCTTAGAGTTTTAGTTTAGTTTAGTATTAGTTAAGAGTTTATAGTTTTAGCTTAGAGTATTATCTTAAAATTTTTGTTAGAGTTCTAGTTTAGTTTAGTTTTAGTTAAGAGTTTAGAGTTTTTAGCTTATAGTCTTAGTTTAGAGTTTTTTATTGAAGTTCTAGTTTAGTTTATAGTTTTAGCTGAGACTTAGAGTTTTAATTAGAGTTCTAGTTTAATTTAGTTTTCGTTAATAGTTTAGAGTTTTAGCTTAGAGTACTAGTTTAGAGTTTTTGTTAGAGATCTAGTTTAGTTTACTTTTAGTTAAGAGTTTAGAGTTTTTAGATTAAAGTCTTAGTTTAGAGTTTTTGTTGAAGTTCTAGTTTAGTTTAGTTTTAGTTTAAGAGTTTTAGCTTAGACTTAGAGTTTTAATTAGAGTTCTAGTTTAGTTTAGTTTTAGTTAAGAGTTTAGAGTTTTTAGCTTAGAGTCTTAGCTTCGTTTAGTCTTAGAGTCATAGCTTAGAGTTTTACTTAAAGTTGTAGTTTGGTTAAGTTTTAGTTAAGAGTTTCAAGTTTTATTATATAGTCTTAGCTTGGATTTTGTACTGGAGTTATAGTTTAGTTTATTTTTATTTAAGATTTTAGAGTTTTACCTTAGAGTTTTTGCTTTTGTTTTTAGTTAGAGTTGAAGTTTAGTTTAGTTACAGTTAAGAATTTAGAGTTTTAGCTTATAGTCATACCTTAGAATTTTACTTAAAGTTTTAGTTTGGCTAGGTTTTAGTTAAGAGTTTGGAGTTTTAGCTTAGAGTCTTAGCTTAGAGTTTTTTTGTTAGAGTCCTAGTTTAGTTTAATTTTAATTAAGAATTTGATGTTTTACCTTTGAGTTTCAGTTAGAGTTCTAGTTTTGTTTAGTTTTAGTTAAGAGTTTGGTGTTTTACCTTAGAGACTTAGCTTAGAGTTTTAGTTTAGTTTAGTTTTAGTTAAGAGTTTAGAGTTTTAACTTAGAGTCTTATCTTAGAGTTTTTGTTAGAGTTCTAGTTTAGTTTAGTTTTATATTAGAGTCTTAGTTTAGAGTTTTTTGTTGAAGTTCTAGTTTAGTTTAGAGTTTTAGCTTAGACTTAGAGTTCTAGTTTAGTTTAGTTTTAGTTAAGAGTTTAGAGTTTTAGCTTAGAGTCTTAGCTTAGAGTTTTTGTTAGAGTTCTAGTTTAGTTTAGTTATAGTTAAGAGTTTAGAATTTTAGCTTAGAGTCTTTGCTTAGAGTTTTTGATAAGAGTTCTAGTTTATTTTAGTTTTAGTTAAGAGTTTAGAGTTTTTATATTATAGTATTAGCGTAGAGTTTTTGTTTTATTTCTAGTTTAGTTTTAGTTAATATTTTATAGTTTTAGATTATATACTTATATTATATTTTTAGTTATATTTTAAGTTTATTTTAGTAATAGTTAATAGTTTATAATTTTAGCTTAGAGTCTTAGTTTAGAGTTTTTGTTAGAGTTCTAGTTTAGTTTAGATATAGTTAAGGGTTTGGAGTTTTACCTTCGAAACTTAGCTTAGAGTTTTAGCTTAGTTTAGTTTTAGTTAAGAGTTTGGAGGTTTTTTTTAGTTTAGAGTCTTAGCTTAGAGTTTTGGTTATAGTTCTAGTTTAGTATAGTTTTAGTTAAGAGTTTGGTGTTTTACCTTAGAGTCATAATTTAGAGTTTTACTTAAAGTTATTGTTTGGTTAAGTTTTAGTTAAGAGTTTAGAGTTTTAGCTTAGAGTCTTAGCTTAGAGTTTTTGTTAGAGTTCTAGTTTAGTTTAGTTTAGTTTTAGTTAAGAGTTTAGAGTTTTTAGCTTAGAGTCTTAGCTTATAGTTTTGTTAGAGTTTTAGTTTAGTTTAGTTTTAGTTAGAGTTTAGAGTTTTAGCTTAGAGTCTTAGCTTAGAGTTATGTTAGAGTTGAAGTTTAGTTTAGTTATAGTTAAGAATTTAGTTTTTAGCTTAGAGTCGTAGCTTAGAGTTTTTGTTAGAGTTCTAGTTTAGTTTAGTTAAGAGTTTAGAGTTTTATCATAGAGTCATAGCTTAGAGTTTTTGTTGAAGTTGAAGTTCAGTTTAGTCATATTTAAGAATTTAGAGTTTTTAGCTTAGAGTCTTAGCTTAGAGTTTTGCTTAGAGTTCTAGTTTAGTCTAGTTTTAGTTAAGAGTTTAAGGTTTTATCTTAGAGTCTTAGCTTAGAGTTTTTGTTGAAGTTCTAGTTTAGTTTAGTTAAGAGTTTTGAGTTCTACCTTAGAGTCTTAGCTTAGAGCTTTACTTAGAGTTGAAGTTTATTTTAGTTATAGTTAAGGGTTTAGAGTTTTAGCTTGGAGTCTTAGCTTAGAGTTTTAGTTAGAGTTTCTCCACGTTTAAGTTAGGTTAGATTAGGTTAGCTTATCATGAGCGCACAGCATAACCTAACCTAATCTAACCTAACTTAAACGTGGAGAAACCTAACCTCTAACCTAACCTAATCTAACCTATGGTTTTGGTATTTAATGCAATATTGTGTAATTTTGTGGCTATGCTAGTTTAGACTAAACTTTAACTCTAACTAAATCTCTAAGCTAAGATTCTAGGCTAAACCTCTAAGCTATAATTCTTAACTATAACTAAACTAAACAATAACTCTAACTAAAACTCTAAGCTAAGACTCTAAGCTAAAACTATAAACTCTTAACTGTAACTAAACTAAACTAAACTTCAACCCTAACTAAAACTCTAATCTAAGACTTTAAGGTAAAACTCAAAACTCTTAACTAAAACTAATCTAAACTAGAACTCCAAATAAAACTCTATGCTATGACTTTAAAGTAAAACTCTAAACTCTTAACTAAAACTAAACTAAGTTAGAACTCTAACTAAAACTCTAAGCTAAGACTCCAAGCTAAAACTCTAAACCCTTAACTATAACTAAACTAAACTTCAACTCTAAGTAAAGCTCTAAGCTAAGACTCTAAGGTAGAACTCAAAAGTCTTAACTAAACTAAACTAGAGCTACAACAAAACCTCTAAGCTAAGACTCTAACATAAAACTCTAAACTCTTAACTAAAAACTAGACTAAACTAGAACTCTAAGTAAAACTCTAAGCTAAGACTCTAAGCTAAAAACTCTAAATTCTTAACTATGACTAAACTGAACTTCAACTTCAACAAAAACTCTAAGCTATGACTATGATAAAACTCTAAACTCTTAACTAAACTAAACTAGAACTCTAACAAAAACTCTAAACTATGACTCTAAGCTATAAAACTAAATTCTTAACTATGACTAAATTAAACTTCAACTCTGACTAGAACTCTAATCTAAGAATCTAAGATAAAACTCTAAACTCCTAGCTAAAACTAAACTAAACTAAAAATCAAACAATAACTCTAAGCTAAGACTCTAAGCTAAAACTATAAACTCTTAACTAAAAATAAACTATAGCTTCAACAAAAACTCTAAGCTAATACTTTAAGCTAAAAACTCTAAACTCTTAACTAAAACTAAACTAAACTAGAACGCTAACAAAAACTCTAAGCTAAGACTCTAAGCTAAAATTCTAAACTCTTAACTAACACTTAACCAAACTATAACTTTAAGTAAAACTCTAAATTATGACTAAGGTAAAACACCAAACTCTTAACTAAAACTAAACTAAACTAGAACTCTAACAAAAACTCTAAGCTAAGACTCTAAACTAAAAACTCTAAACTCTTAACTAAAACTAAACTAAACTAAAACTCTAAGCTAAGTCTCGAAGTTAAAACTCCAAACGCTTAACTATATCTAAACTAAACTAGAACTCTAACAAAAACTCTAAGCTAAGACTCTAAGCTAAAACTCTAAACTCTTAACTATTACTAAAATAAACTTCAACTCTAACAAAAACTCTAAGCTAATACTCTAAGCTAAAACTCTAAACTATTAAAAAAAAATAAACTAAACTAGAACTTCAACAAAAACTCTAAGCTAAGACTCTAAGCTAAAAACTCTAAACTCTTAACTAAAACTAAAATAAACTAGAACTCTATCAAAAACTCTAAACTAAGACTCTAAGCTAAAATTCTAAACTCTTAACTATATCTAAACTAAACTAGAACTCTAACAACAACTCTAAGCTAAGACTCTAAGCTAAAACTCTTAACTAAAACTAAACTAAACTAGAACTCTAATTAAAAATCCAAGTCTAAGCTAAAACTCTAAACTAAACTAGAACTTCAACAAAAAACTCTAAACTAAGACTCTAAGCTAAAGCTAAACTAAACTAGAACTCTAACAAAAACTTTAAGATAAGACTCTAAGCTAAAACTCTAAACTCTTAACTAAAACTAAACTAAACTAAAACTCTAAGCTAAGTCTCTAAGGTAAAACACCCAACTCTTAACTAAAACTAAACTAAACTAGAACTCTAACTGAAACTCAAAGGTAAAAACATCAAACTCTTAACTAAAATTAAACTAAACGAGAACTCTAACAAAAACTCTAAGCTAAGACTCTAAGCTAAAACTCGAAACTCTTAACTAAAACTTAGCCAAACTAAAACTTTAAGTAAAACTCTAAGCTATTACTCTAAGCTAAAACTCTAAATTCTTAACTGTAACTAAACTAAACTTCAACTCTAACAAATACTATAAAATATAACTATAATGTAAAACTCTAAACTCTTAAATTTAACGAAAACTCTACTAGAAATCTAACAAAAACTCTAAGCTATTTATAAACAAAAAAACTTGAAACTCTTAGCCAAGAGTACATCGACATACAAATTTATGTAGAACTCTAAGCTAAGAATCTAAGACTAAACGAAGCTAAGACTCTAAGCTAAAAACTCTAAACTCTTAACTAAAACTAAACTAAACTAGAACTCTAATTAAAACTCTAAGTCTAAGCTAAAACTCTTAAACTAAAACTAAACTAAACTAGAACTTCAACAAAAACTCTAAACTAAGACTCTAAGCTAAACACACTAAACTCATAACTAAAACTAAACTAAACTAAACTAGAACTCTAACAAAAACTCTAAGCTGAGACTCTAAGCTAAAACTCTAAACTCTTAAGTAAAACTAAACTAAACTAAAACTCTAAGCTAAGTCTCTAAGGTAAAACACAAAACTTTTCACTATAACTAAACTAAACTAGAAATATAACAAAAACTCTAAGCTAAGACTCTTAGCTAAAACTGTAAACTCTTAACTAAAACTAAACTAAACTAGAACTCTAAATAAAACTCTAAGTCTAAGCTAAAACTCTAAACTAAACTAGAACTTCAATTAAAAACTCTAAACTAAGACTCTAAGCTAAAAACTCTAAACTCTTAACTAAAACTAAACTAAACTAGAACTCTAAAAAAATTTTTAAGATAAGACTCTAAGCTAAAACTCTAAACTCTTAACTAAAACTAAACTAAACTAAAACTCTAAGCTAAGACTCTAAGGTAAAACACCAAACTCTTAACTAAAATTAAACTAAACTAGAGCTCTAACTGAAACTCAAAGGTAAAACATCTAACTCAACTAAAATTAAACTAAACTAGAACTCTAACAAAAAAAAAGTCTAAGTTAAGACTCTAAGCTAAAACTCGAAACTAAAACTTAGCCAAACTAAAACTTTACGTAAAACTCTAAGGTATGACTCTAAGCTAAAACTCTAAATTCTTAAGTGTAACTAAACTAAACTTCAACTCCAACTAAAACTCTAAGTTAAGACTCTAAGGTAAAACTCTAAACTCTTAACTAAAACTAAACTAGAACTCTAACGAAAACTCTAAGCTATGACTCTAAGCTAAAACTCGAAACTCTTAACTAAAACTTAATCAAACTTCAATTTTAAGTAAAATTCTAAGCTATTACTTTAAGCTAAAACTCTAAATTCTTAACTGTAACTAAACTAAACTAAACTAGAACTTTAAATAAAACTCTAAGATAAGACTCTAAGCTAAAAACTCTAAACTCTTAACTAAAAATAAACTAAACTAGAACTCTAACAAAAACTCTAAGCAAGACTCCATGCTAAAACTCTAAACTCTTAACTAAAACTAAACTAAACTAAAACTATAACAAAAACTCTAAGCTAAAATTAAAAACTCTTAACTAAAACTAAACTAAACTAGAGCTTCAACAAAACTATAAGCTAAGACTCTAAGCTAAAAACTCTGAACTCTTAACTAAAACTAAACTAAACTAGAACTCTAACAAAAACTCTAAGCTAAGACTCAAAGCTACAAAACTCTAAACTCTTAACTAAAACTAAACTAAACTAGAACTCTAACTAAAACTCTATGGTAAAACACCAAACTCTTAACTAAAACTAAACTAAACTAGAACTCTATCAAAAACTCTAAGCTAAGACTCTAAGCTAAAAAACTCTAAAATCTTAAATAAAACTATACTAAACTAAAATTATAAGCTAAGTCTTGAAGGTAAAACTACAAACGCTTAACTATGTCTAAACTAAACTAGAACTTTAACAAAAACTCCAAGCTAAGATTCTAAGCTAAAACTCTAAACTCATAACTAATACTAAACTAAACTAAAAGTCTAAGCTATGACTCTAAATTAAAACTATAAAACATAAAATAAAACTAAACTAAACTAGAACTATAACAACAAAACTAATATAAGACTCTAAGCTAAAAAACTCTAAAATCTTAACTAAAGATCAAAGCTAAGTCTCAAATGTAAAACATAAAACGCTGACATATATCTAAACTAAAAAAGAACTCTAGCAAATACTTTAGTCAATGTTTCTAAGCTAAGACTCCAAATTCTTAAATAAATCTACACTAGACGAAACTTCACGTCTAACAAAAACTCTAAGTTTTAACACTAAACTATTAAAGAAAACTAGACTGAACTTGAACTTCAACAAAAACTCTATTTTATGTCTCTCTGCTAAAAACTCTAAACTCGAAGAGAGAACTAAACTAAACTAGTACAACAACAAAAACTCTAGGCTAAGACTCTAAGCTAAAATTCTAAACTCTTAAAGTACCAAGGACACCTAAAATGAAAACTAATTCTTTAAATTGGTCAAGTGCAAACTTACACAGCCATATACGTCTTAAATTAGTATGAAAAAACGATAATACATTTTTTAAGGAGAAAGATCACCTGTTTACATAATGTCCGAAAGTTCGTGGCCAATTTTAAAAATAAAGAACTTGTGCTGTTAAACAGCAGAAAATGACCAAAAAATAAATAAATCAACGTATAGCCTTAGAAAGTGTTGTTTTCTTATATGCTCTGTTAAAATAGAAATAGGAACCAAGTTTAGCAGAGCTCTTTTCTTTGAAAAATACTTTTAATGAATGCTTCTTGAAAAGAGCTTGGCTAGATTAGGTATAGTCTTGAGGTTACTAGAATTTTTGGCATTTCAGGATCTTTTAACCATGAAGCAGTGTAAAGGTAAACATTAATGATTCTAAAAGAAAGTATCAATATATAGGCTACCCTATTGGTATTTTTGCAGACCTAATGACTTCCATTGATAGTCTACCTTATGTAGGCTAAGGTAAGACACCTAGTATGCTGTGTGATTTTCTTGAATATTTTGATATAAATCTACTTCATAGTTACTATATAATAGTAGCATATACCTTTTATGTTTTTTTATATATTAGAAATACAAATTACTCGGGTGAGCACTGTATGACTAGGCCTAGGCTATTAAAGTCATTGGTTCTTTATACTCTAAGCAACACATATTGTCATTTACTCTTATATACAAAGCACTATAAAATCAAAACAATAGGCAATATTGTGTTTCCTTTAAACATGGAAAATGATATAAAGTCTTCTTTATTACTTTTTAAACATCAAATTATTATAGAGAAACATGAATAAAGTTATACAGAATGCTTTTGGTTTTCTTATTGAATATATGATCCACTAAAATGTTATACAAAAGAAATTACACTACCCCAGTGATACATAGAGAAAACAACTAAGTCATACAGATGGCCTTTCATAGTTCCAATTGCAGTTCAGGCAACTTGGTGGTCACATATCAATCCTAAAACTTAGTCAACCTACCTGAGAATTTATGTGGCCAGGAAAATTAGGCTTAGGATGCTTCTTCATCAGCAAGTTCCATAGACATTGTCTGTTGTGAGTCAGCTCAAAAATCTTAGTCATCTCTATTGTAATTCAAGTAGACTTTCCAAGTAGGGCTGGCCGCCTAGAGTCTAAGGCATTTTGACCAAGTCTTAGGATTAATATGTGACCACCAAGTCACCTGGACTTGCAGTCCGCAGTCAGAAAACCCAATAAGCCAAGACAGTTACACTAAAACAGAATTAATTGAAAATTGGTTTACTGAAAAGTTACCTGTCCTTGTTTGCAAACAAGTGGCATAGGGTCTACCTGTCTAAAGTCTTAGACAGGCAACACAGTTTATAAGCTCAGACAGTTACACTACCACAAAATTCATTCAAAATTGGTTGACCCAACAAGTTGCCTGGATTTGCAGGTGAACAAGTGACATAAGGTCTGCCTTCCTATAGTCTCAAGCAAGGGCAGCTGAGCTTTAGGACTAACATATGAACATCAAATTGCCTGGACTCACAGACAAACCAGCAACAATAATAATAATCGATTGAATTTTCAGAACATATATCCTATAGGTCTTCAAAAATTATGGGTATTTATTAGTGAAAAGGATGTCACACTTATACTAAAGCAATGCAGGAAAAAAAGGTACTGTTCTAATATCTGGGGAACATGCGAGAAGTTAAGTTTGATTAATGCTAGTGAAATAAAACAAAATAGGATAAAAATATAATAGTTTAGAAACAAATTTTGGCTGTATATTGGCACATTAGGAGGGTGGAGATAAAGCATAGCATATAATAAATACATAACCTAAACTAACCTAGGTACCTTTTTTCCTCCTAAACCCCAAAAAACTAAAGCTTGAATATAGTTCCTGGAGTGAGAAACCCCTTGTTTATAGAGCATAAGATAGGAAATTATTGGGTAGTGTTATCTGTTTGGAGATATTATGTAATCAATTGACAAAAACCATAAAACAGACATAAATTGATGTTGTCATCCAAGAAAAACAACAAATAAATTGACCGACACTCATAACCGTTCAGAAAACATCCATCAAAGTGAGAAAATTCCTGTTTTTTCATTCTCACTGACAAAAACCATAAAACAGAAATAAATTGCTGTTGACATCCATGAAAAACATCAAATAAATAGACCAACACACATAACCGTCCAAGAAACATCCATAAAAGTGAGAAAATTCCTGTTTTTTCATTCTCACTGACAAAAACCATAAAACAGACATAAAATGATGTTGACATCCAGAAAAGTGAGAAATTTCCTGTTTTTTCATTCTCACTGACAAAAACCATAAAACAGACATAAATTGATGTTGACATCCATGAAAAACATAAAATAAATTGACAAACACACATAACCGTCCAAGAAAACATCCATCACTGTGAGAAAATTCCTGTTTTTTAAAGTGAGAAAAATTCTGTTTTTCCATTCTCACTGACAAAAACCATAAAACAGACATAAATTACTGTTGACATCCTTGAAAAACATCAAATAAATTGACCAACACACATAACCGTCCAAGAAAACATCCATAAAAGTGAGAAAATTCCTGTTTTTTCAAGTGAGAAAAATACTGTTTTTCCATTCTCACTGACAAAACCATAAAACAGACATAAATTACTGTTGACATCCATGAAAAACATCAAATAAATTGACCAACACGCATAACCATCCAAGAAAACATCCATCAAGGTGAGAATATTCATGTTTTTTCATTCTTACTGACAACAAACAGACATAAATTATGTAAAAAAGTTGTACGTGGCAGCAGGGGTGGGTGACACGTGTAGCACCTCCCTCTCTACTATTCTGTAAATGCGGATGTAGATGTCTTTAGTATTTTTGCAGGTAAAAAGTTCCTAGCTTGTTAAAAAAAAAGTAAAAAAAAAAAACGTTAAAAAAAAGGTCAAGAAGAACAATTTTTAAGTATTACTTGTATACTAAAGATAAGGGAAGGATAAGGAATAAGCGAAGGCATTGGATGTGAAGTGCATGGAAATTGGAACCATGGAAATGTTGACTATTAGTCGCCAGACACGTTGGAATGAACATAGTTTGTTTTTTCATATAGCACCAATCTGGTTAAGGGATTTACTAGAAACCCCTGTTTTCCTCTTTAGATTCCCTATTTTCTTCTGTATGCTAATCATGGGCGTAGGGAGGGAGGGCAGGGTGGCAGCTGTCCCCCCCCCCCTAGACCTTTAAATTTACATTAGATATGGCTGAAAAAGCAGATGGTTTGGAAAAAGCAGTTGATAAAACTCCATCACACTATCGACTGCCCCCCCTAGACAATATGCTTCCTAATGCTGCCTACGCCCATTATGCTAATTGATGATAATCCCGATGTGATTCTATTTCAGGACCTCAATAAGCAGCAGCACGATATCGAAGAACGAAGTAACGTTACCTCCTGGAGAAATCCCGATAGCGATTTTTCGTTCATTTCTGAGTTAGTTGTCTCAAATGCCTCTTACTTGGATACAGGATATTTTACTTGCGCTCATGTTGGAACTACCAACTTCGAGGACATATTTAACGCCAAACGTATCTATATTTACGTTGATGGTCAGTAACCTTTATATTAATATGGTTGAGGATTACCCATACGGATAATATTACCACCATTAGGATATTTTAATTTAAGGTTTACTAATAATGATAATAGGCTAGTTTGCATTTTGTGAGTAACACTGGTTTTATCTTGTTTAATTTTTTTTCCTATAGAGCCGGCCTCAGTTTAACACCGGGACGCCTCTTCGTTTTTTTGCGGAAAGCACAGACCTCAGGCCGGGTCGATGAACAAGATATTATACTTAGGATAGTTGCTTGTTTTGGGCGAAAAAGATGGTTTTTGATTGTCCTTGAGCCAGAGGCAACATTGTGTGAGCTGACGTGGAATTTAAATTCTGTACCAAGGAAGACTCTCTGAAATTGTTTCGATTTTGTTTCTTCTAGCCGTATTTAAGCTTCGAGTGAAAAGCTCTATTTAAGCAAGCCTGCGCCAGTTTCATACTGAAATTAGAAAAGGAATATTTTCCATCTGGCTGAAAGAGTTTTAATCTGCTGATAAAAGCCACTGGGGTTCAAATTATTTCTGAGCCCCTTAGACAGAACCTCGTTTGAACTGCTGTCATACAAAATTTTCAATCAGCATGACTCGGGAACCAAAGTGGACCACAGGTCCTTCTAATCATCACCTTTTTAATCTAAAGGTAGGCATGTTGCTGCTTGTTTGAACTCGCAACAGGCAAGGCTTTTCAACCAGTATCAATGGAAATAGAAATCATGTCTTTGTCCCCTCTGTTAACAACCCCCCCCCCTCACCCCGGGTGCTCCTAATGGCAACTTTTTAGCAAAACGAAAGACATATTGAACCGTTCTTAGATGGGGATCAATCTGGATAATTTTCAATCCGGATAATTCGAGAAGAAAAGCGAGTCAATGAAGAAAAGTCAAAGAAGAAAAGCTCCAACACCCCTTCCGCTCCCACCGCCAACTTTTCAGTGAAAAGATGGGCTTATGCACCTTATTTAAATCAAAAACATGGAATGGTCTTCAGTCTGTTTGATTGGCTGCAAAAAATGGGCGCCAAGTTTTGCGGTAAGCCCATAAGCTGGAAGCGTGTAGTGGTAGTTTTAAAGCAGAATCGCGGATAGATCATTTTATTGCAGGCACAAGGTGGGTCAGCGGTCGGACTGGCAGTCCTCCATGCCCAGATTTTTAGAGGAAATTTATGCGTATGGGTCGGGTTTTGACCGGAATTAAGCATAGAATTTCAATAGAATCTGTAAGATTGCAGGCACGAGATATCGCGAGGCTTCTATAACACTGCCAACTTCCAACAAAAGCTGGCGGTTCTTTTTCTCAACGATTGGCTAGAGAATTATGAAGCAATTATCTTGATTCAATAGGTCACGAGAAAGAAGATTTTTGAAACCTTTCCAGGGTTGTCACATCCGCTTGAAGCTTATGGTACGAGTACCTTGGGCCAAGGGGACGAATTTTCAGAGGCGTATGCCGCTTCTGAACCCCATCTTCCTTTAGAACGAAAGTGCCTAGAATAAATTGGATCCTGATAAGTGGAAATGGATGAGTAAATGAAGCATAAAACAGACAAATAACGATCAGTTAATGCTGAGTATGAACAGATATGGCCATAAACAAAAATGGGTCTGCATACCCTAAAACCACAGAAAGGCTAGAGTGTCACCTTTGCTTTTCAGAAAATGACATATATTTTGAACAGTGTTTTTATTTTTCATAACAAAAAAAAATAATTAAATGATATTAATCAAGCTCAGAGGAATTCCAGTAGTAAATACATCTGTAACTTCAATTTAGTTTTTCTATTTTAGAACGACACTTATTTTCGTTACTATTTTTGATTTAATTCAAAAGTGTAGATAATTGATCCCTAATTAAAGATGTTTATTTTCTAACCATCCTTTTTAGTTTTCAGGAAAGCATAAATGACACTTTAGCTTCTAGAGAGTTTGGGGAGGGTGGCAGTCCCATTTATCTGTGGTAATTTATCTTCATCTTAAGTTCGGATTGATTATTAAGTTCAATTTCTGTTCGTTTTGGGTTTCATTTATTTGTTCATAGTATTACCTGTTTATTTGAAGTTTATCTCATCATGCATCTTTATTTCTCCTTGTTTAGGCCTTAATATTGCCCTTTATGTCCTTTGATAACTTTTTCTCTGACATATTTTTTTAAAAGTTTATACGCGTTAAGTTTAAAGCATAGCATATATTAAATACGTAACCTAACCTAACCTTGGTACCTTCCCCCCCAAACACCAAAAAACAATAGTTTAAATATTGTAAACGCAACTACAAACCACGGTTTGCGATCCAGTTCTCTATTGGCAGCACAGTTTATATAATTAGCAGTATGATCTTTCCCTATCTCACCCATTATAAAAACCCGGACCGAGGTGCGAGTGCTCCAGAGAACGTATAAACATAAGCGACATTAGATCTTTTCACGGGTAGACAAAGCATAATCACCTACAGAACAAGTACTGACAAAACCACTTGGCCGGCTCAATAATAAGTGGACAATAAGTGCACAAATAAGGGGGAGGAGCTTTTTGTTCGCACCGAGAATGAAGAGCCAGAAATCATCTGCGATAAACTTACTGGTAATTATATAAACTGTGATTGGCAGATACCTGTTTGACTAGTTTCCTTTTATCCTTTAGTATCTTCACTATACAATATATCACGTGGGTACCAGCTAATTTAAAAGTACCTATAAAGTAAGTATTTCATTATCATTATCTAACTTCACTTTTTGAAGATGTTCTGTTTAACAGACAAGTACCCAAACTATTATTATATTTTTTCTGCTGCAATGCGTAGGGTTTAACGCGAAGCAAATAAGAATCTGAGACTCTTCACAGCTATCTAACAAGAATGTCTTTCTTTCAAAGCTCGGAATTGTCAATAAACAAATTTTGTTTTGTCGCCTCCCACTTAATTATGTTCACATCTTTTACAAATCCGGGGGGGGGGTCTCCAAAATATGTTACCGGGCGATTTATAAAAAAATATTAAGGGGACTTGGAGGGAAAAACGAACTTTTGCAAATCCATGACCGGACTTTTTTAACATAGGGAGATGGTAGTATGCCCAATTTCCAGAAAAAAACTTATGTACCGCTTTCGACTTAAACTTACTGATATATGCATATATAAATATATATATATATATATATATATATATATATATATATATATATATATATATATATATATATATATATATATATATATATATATATATATATATATATATATATATATATATATATATATATATATATATATATATATATTTGTTGAATGGAGGGCTGGAACGGATTCACAGCGTGATTGTTGCACACATTTCTTCAAACCTTGGCTTGTTGGGTCTATTTGGCAATCCAATCAAGCACCACAATTTCACAGGTCCAATTTTTCAAATTTCGAGCATTAGTTTGGGTTTGTTAGCTCTGAAAAGAGCTATTGGGTAGTTTAAGATAAGAATACATATAGACAAAAAAATTAAATTCCTGAGGCTTGCCCTTTTATTACAAGAGATACAGTTTCCTTGCCCATTGATGTATCAACAAAGAATACACATTTATTGCCAGAGAGGGAGCTCCTCCCCCCCCCCAAAAAAAAACAACAAAAACTCCCTTCATGAGTCTAAAATTAGGTCCAGGCATTTTATTTCTTTTCAGTTTTTTGATCAACGATCATTTGGTTACAAAATTTTTCAGTCAAAAAAAAATTCGCAGTCCCATTTTGCAATTTGCGAGCATAAGTTTGAGTTTGTTAGCTCTGAAAAGAGCTATTGGGTAGTTTAAGATAAGAATACATATATGCAAAAATTGAAACATGACTAAGAATAGGCTACATAAATTTACCTTATGCTAAAATTACATTTTCTGTGCCGGAAAAGAATTGTGAAAAATGTTCTTTTTCTCTATATATCCAAAGCTAAGGCAAAAAGAGAATTTTTCAAAATGAGAAACATATTCTCAAAAACCAACCTACAAAGAATTTAAAAACTAGCTTAAGGTATAAATAATTTTGACATCCAGAAAACAAGAATTTAGGCCAGCATGGCATATAATCTCCAAAAATATGTAATTAATTCCTCTCCAAAATCCCTTGAAGTTCACTGAAGTGAACTAAATACTTCTCGAGCTCCACTTCCTGTATTTCAACCTCGAATTGAGCACGTCGAATCTCAGCATCCACTACTTCCATTTCTCGTTCTAAGGTTGGTAAATCCACTTTTGTTCTTTCTTCAATTTCCATGTCTTCTCTCTTTTCAATTCTCGCCGTTACAATCTGTGTCATTTCCGTCTTTATCAATGTATCTTTGGGTACTTTCCTGTTTTCCTTTAGAGCTTCTTTTTTTTTCTTTCATTTTCCTTTCATGAATTCGTTTTTGCACACGCAAAAACGTTTTCGTTTTGTCACCTTTCTTGCCTTGCTTGATCTGCTTTTTCTTTGAAATCTTTGTCATTTTCCTTCTGAGAACACTTTTCTGCAAGTATGTGTCTCTTCTAAATGATGTAGAACTACTTTCCGAAACCTTATTCCAATGATTTTTCTCCAACACATAACGCAGAATACTTTTCTCACCGTCTATAATACTCTCATATGAATTGTTGAAGTCAGGATAATGGCCTTTACAAATCGCACTGTCACAATAAAAAGATATTTGATCCATGTTAAAATCTGTTATGTTTTTACTTGATCTAAATTAGTTTTACAACTAGAAAGTTTTGACGAGTTCATTTCGTTACATGCGTTTCGATTTTCGATGCGTTTCGTTACATTTCGTTTCGATTTATGCTGGAAATGCGAAATGAAAAATTCATGCAAATAGCCTTCAAAACTTATAATGGTAACAACAAATTTAGAAGCCACAGAGAAGGACGAGACAAACTGATGTTCACATTCAGAATGAAAAGTGAACTTATCGAAGAGATAGTGTATTCTTTGGTAAATGGTGCAGGTTTTGTGACAAAGAATGCTGCTGAAGTTGCTACTACCCAAGAAACGCTGAATACGGAAAGTCCACCTTTTTGGTTGTTAGCTGCACTTTATGCTTATTGCACTTTATGGTTATTAGTCTTTTCCTAAACTAAAACAATTGAGCGTCAAGCTGTCAACTTCAGTAATTTACATTGACTCAGTAGAAGAATTTTATATTATTACTATATAAGTATGATTCATACAAGAATTAATACGATTCTTCTAATCATTATTTCTAAATGCTATTGCTGGTGCGCATATTTAACTTCACTAATGCTGATCGGTTCATTCCAGTAATGAACAAACTGAGAGCAGGGTTGCCACCACGGTCAGTTCCTAGAGTGCTACAATGACCCAAATTTGCGTGCTACACAGCTATTTTCGGTGCTACAGTCAAAAAATGTTTGCTACACATGATGAAATAGTGCTAAAATAGCACTTTAGTGCTACAGGTGGTATAAAAAAAGTGTTACAGTGATGAAATAGTGCTAAAATAGCACGTTCCAGGGGCGCCAATTAGGGGGGCAGGGCCATGGTCCCCCCTTAGACTTTGAAAATTACCTTCTTATTTATATTTCTCAGCTATTTTCTATTTTAGCTATGTGCTATATTAAACCAATAACTGGTCCAATAAATACGACCAACAAACTGGTGTCCTAATTATATAATCTTGTTTTGAAATGTCTAAGAGCGAACGAGTCTACACTGTTTTATTTCTGAGTAGGGTTCATTCAACATTAAGCTTCATGTGGTCAGTACCCGTTTCGTTATTGTTCTTGTGAAGAATTCGTTGCAAACTATGAGTTTTGTATATTGCCTTTTTTAGTAGCTGGGAAAGGAAATGTGTTCTAGGGTTTCAAGGGGGTTTTGGTCAGCAGATTTTTGACGTTGTTGAATAGTTTATGGGATGACTAGTCCCAGTGGAGTGTATGGGACTGTCGTGAACAGGAAATGTAAGTGATTGGTTTATGGGGTTTCTAAGCGGGGTAGTTTCACCGTAGAGTATGGGAGTGATTTTCTAGGTGAGTTTCTACGTGTTTCTTCAGTTCTTCTCTTGCCGTGTCTGAGTGAAGTCCTTGTCTACTACTCGTTTAACTGCATCTGTCTTAAACTACTGTACATAAACTTAGTATAATAAAACACATAGTTTATAGTGAAAGAGACTCTTCTGCCTTCTCCACTAGAACCCATAACTCTTAATGATTCGGCTACGATTATAAAATTATACACTTTATCAGCAGAAAGCAAGGTTTAAGTCGTAATCAAACTATGAGTAAAAAGCGACAACAAACTTTGGATTTTTTTTTCGGTGAAAATGAGGAAGAAATGTGAAGAAACTTTAGTGCAAGAAACTGGCAATAGTGTCAGCGCCCAAAGTCTCGGGTTAGTTGAGATAAATTCCCCCACCTGACAGAATTTCGGAAACAAGCGAAACAATAAATGGCTCAGGTCAACATGAAAGTTCGGTCTGCATCGCTGAATCCCTTGCGGGCTCCAGTAGCAGTCAAGAAACTCTCTCAAATATCTCTAGGACGCGTCACGACAAACCAGCTCAACCTATTCTTGACAGATATCCGGCTTCCACTTCTAACGGAAGGAAATTCAGTGCACATTACTATAAGACTTATGAATGGATTGAAAAAACTTGAATTCCGTGTTTTGTTTTGCTTGCCGTCATTTTTCTATGGGAACTCTAAGGGCTGGAGAAACTGCTGGAAAAAGGGCTTTCATTGAGTCAGGATTTTGTAAGTGGAAAGACAGTTCTGCTCTATTAAAGCAACATGATGGTTCTGAAAGACATAGGCATTGTATGTCAGCATGGACGGAATTTAAGATAATGAGTACTGATACTTCGAAATCTGTAGCGAATGCCTTAATTCAATCCAGATCTCTAAAGGCTCAGAAAAACAGAGATCAGGCGAAGCACATTATCTATACTATGCTATGTCTTGGCCACCAGGGTCGTGCGGTCAGGGGTAAAGATTAATCGGAAACCTCTTAAAACCAAGTGCCTGCGGCAGAATTGATGGAGGAAATGTCTCGAGGTAACAAAAAACTCAAGGCGAAGTTACAGTACCGATATGGTCACTATTGCAGTCATCAGTACCAAAATGACGCAGTTACACTGATAGGAAATGCCTTGCGCCAAGATATTATTTCAGAAGTAAAATCAGCTAATTACTTTGCTCTTCTTGTCGACGAGACAAAAGACGTTTCTAGAAAAGAACAATTAGCGATCCTACTCAGGTACATATCAAATGGAAAAGTAGTGGAGCGACCAATCGGCTGCACAAATTAGACGCCGAGAGCTTATCCACCTCGATTTGTGAAACTATAGAAAAGCTTGGTGTAGATTCGATGCTGTGTATTGCCCACTGTTATGATGGCGCATCCGTTATGAGTGGGGAATTTAACGGAGTTCAAGTAAAGTTTAGGGAGAAGGTGCCTCATGCAGTTTATGTACACTGTCACGCCCACAGATTAAACTTGATTTTGACTGACTGCCTAAAAAATATCAGCGAAATTTATGAATTTTTCTCTGTGGTGCAAAGACTTTACGCATTTATATCATGCAGCAATACTCGTCACGAGCTATTTGTGGAATCCCAGCGTATTAGTGGGCAAAAAGTCTTGGAGCTAGAGAGGACCGTCCAGACTCGCTGGTTTTACGCAGTCCGCTCTATTTCGAGGGTGAAGGCCAGATTTGATTGTATTGTTGCTGTGCTTGCCGCAGTCTCTGATAGTTCCAACGGCGAGGCAGCGTGTGGAGCAAAAGGACTACTGGACAAAATCGACCCGGCTTCTTCTGTTTCAACTTTACACATAATTGAAAAAGTATTAGTCATTGTAAATTGTTTATCAGAGCAACTTCAATCCGGAAGTTTGTTGATTTATAAGGCACTTGCACTGATTTCTGGGACATATGAGACACACCAAAGGCTGAGAAATGATAACTAATGGAACAACTTACGCAAAAACATATCTGAATTCTTGGCTTTAAACGATATCCAGGAATCGAAATCTCCACAATCTAAAACCAGTGCTCGAAGCAAGAGAAGTCAAGCCATTTCCATTCGTCTCAAAGACTTTCTTTCAAACTCAACAACCGGTAAACGCTATATCAGTCAGCCAGTTGAATCAGACTGCGGTAAACTTCTGTTTTTTGAGGTAATAGATCGCTTCACGAGTGAGATGGACCAACGTTTCACGCAGAATATGCCTCTGCTCGACGCTTAATCTGCCTTCAACCCCTCAAGCTCCAATTTTCTTGAACTTTCGAAAGTGGAAAGAGTTATGTGTCATTATCAAGAGATTCTCGGTGTCGATGACCATGCCATAGAATCCCAGCAAACTCTTGCAAAGCTGCATCTGTCAAAAAGTGATATTTCAAAAATGGATCTTCTTCGAGCTATCGAAATCTTATCCGACCTCCCAGTTGCCTATTCTGCAGTGCTAAAACTGATGAAGCTAGTTTCTACTTTGCCTGTGACCACTGCCAGTAATGAACGATTCTTCTTGGCATTAGTGCGTATGAAAGACTATCTGCGATTGACGATGGGAAACTACAGACTCAGTGATCTCATGATAATGGCCGTTGAAAAAGAGGAGGTAAAGAAACTGGATTTGGATAGATTAGTCGACGATTTTTCCAAGCAGCGACCTCGCCGCTACTCCCTGTTTTAGGTATGTTTGCTAAATGTTGTTCTTTTTTTGCATCTTAATTAAAAAAAAAATCGAAAAAAATCCTTGCCCCCCCCCCTACATTTTCGTGAATTGGCGCCACCGGCACGTTCGTGCAACAGGTGGCAACCCTGAATTAGAGACGGTTGTAGAAAGACTGACCACATTCGCTTTAACTCGTCGAATTAAAAAAATAATAACAGAAAACATATCATTGGTTAAATAATTCCAGTAGAACGCAGTCCGCGGTGAATATTGACATTTTTGGCGCTCTAGAAAAAATTTCTTATGGTATGAGCTAATAAAATTTTAAACATGAAGTGAAAAAATCAAGCATTAAAAAAAAGAAAAATAATGGACAAAATCCAGTAGGCTAGTGAGTTAAATTGAGACTTTACTGATACTATGAATGCTTTCCACGAAATATTTTTTTAATTCACTGTAAAATCAATTTCAATTCTTTGTAACATCCGTAGTATATTATCAAAACATTTACACGAATATTTCACCTGTATCAAATAAGGGGTGCCCAGCACAGAGAAGAAAGAATGCAAAACAAAACTAAATAAAAAAGGTGGAAATTAGGAAATCAAAGTAGGATAAAAAGAAAACAATCAAGGG